>NC_048597.1:179273653-179532603 GCF_003668045.3 Cricetulus griseus
ACTATCCTACCTCTTGACATCAATATGTATACTCCTTCTAGAAACAAAGTTTTAAAAGTGTGTGTGTGTGTGTGTGTGTGTGTGCATGAGAAGGCCAGAGGTGGATGCTAGACATCTTCTTCAGTCTCTCATCAATCTATATTTAGAGGTGGGTCTCTCACTTGGATCCAGAGCTCACTAATATGGCTGGTCTGGTTAGCAAGCTTGCTCTGGGGTTGGGTGTCTCCACCCCCTGAGCATTGTACAGGAGGGTCACCGAAGCCCTCCTGCAGTTAGTTGGGTGCTTGGGTTCCTGGCTCTTCTTCACCTTAGTGTGGTAAGCACTTAGCCAGATGAGACATTTGCTCAGCCACCCCCAAGGAAAAACAGTTTTTAAAAGCATAGATAAGGGGTAGTACCCTCTGTGGTAATTAAAATTTCACACTTAGCCAAATCGAGTACTCATATTTTCTTTTAATTTTAGAATGTAATGTGTATTATGAAGAATTCAGCTTCATTTTTCTCATCCCTTCAGAACAGAATTGCAAGGATTTCTTCTTTTAAAAAAGTCTTTATTTCTCCACATCACCTTAATTCAGTGCTAGTTCAATATTTTCATTAATTCAGATATGCAAAGGTAAGAGAAACCATTTTTTGACTTAACCTTGAGAGGAAAAGAAATGGTTTTATAACAAAATAATAACAAAGTGCTGAGACAGCCAACAGGATGTGAAGAAAATGTTTGCAAACTAACAGCCAGAGACTGAATCAAAATGTGTAGAAGGAACTTGAAAATCTCAATAGCAACAAATGGACATGCAGACACACTCACACAAATCCATTTAAAAAGTGGTCAACAGACCTACATAAACATTTCTCAGAAAAAGACAAATGGCTAATAGTTTTAAAGCAAAGCAAAACAAAACAAAACAAAAAAACTTCAACATCACTAATTCTCAGGAAAATGCAAATAAAAACCATAATGAGCTAGAACCTGTGAGCAGTGGTGGTCTTCACTCCATGGTGAGAGGGCTGGAACCTCAGAGCTGTGGGAGGCAAGCAGTTGATCTCATGACCATGTCAGAGTAGAAAGTAGAAGCCAGGGTCAGAGTAGAAAGGCATACTGATTGAGTACCGAGAACAGCTTAAAAAAACCAATGCTGGATGCCCTCCCACCCCAACTCCACCCCTCTTTTTTTGACACTCATCTCATTATGTAGCTCTGGCTGGCCTAAAATTTACTATGTAGAGCTGGTAGCCTTGAACTCACAGTGATCTACCCACCTCTGCCTTCTAAAATCTGAGATTAAAAGTGTGAGCCACCAAATCCAGCTTCCTTCTTCCTGTAGGTGGTTTCCTCCTTCTGTGTTTCTGCAGCCATTTTCCAAATAACTGACACTGAGGCTTATATTAATTATAAATGCTCAGCTGATAGCTCAGGCTTGTTATTACCTCTTACATTTAAATTAACCCATATTTCTTATCTATGCTTTGCCATGTGACTCATGGCTTTTACCTCATTTTCTATACATCCTGCTTCCTTGGTGATTGGCTGGAGTCTCCTTTGACTCCATCCATCTTTTCCCCACCATTCTCCTAGTTTGGCTATACCATGTATAATTCTTGCCTGGCTACCAGCCAATCAGCTTTTTATTAAACCAATCTGAGTGACAAGTCTTCACAGTCTACAAAAGGATTATTCCACAGCATTCTCCTTAAAAAAAAAAAAAAAAAAACCAAAACCAAAAAAACAGTCAGGGTGTGGCATTGGTGGCACATACCTTTAATCCCAGCCTTGGGCTAGCAGAGGCCAGCAGATCTATGTGAGTTTGAGGCTAGCCTGATATATAGAGCAAGGTCCATGCTACACCGAGAAACCCTGTCTCAAAAACCAAAAACCAAAAACAAGACCAAAAACAAGACCAAAACAAGACCAACAAACAAACAAAAACCCCTCGAACCAATCAGGAGGGTACAATCTTACACATCTTCTTGGTCTTATCTTTCCCTGTGTCTATTATATTTGTCCTTTTCTCAACAAAAATAATGGACAAATTCATCTCTATATTTTACATCCTGTTTAGTTTAAAGGTTATATGCATGATCATGCATGCAAGCTCGACTCTTAGTAATTTTCTTCTCTCAATTGTGTGTGTGTGTGTGTTGGGAATAGCTAGACTATCGGGCATTAGCAAGGGTCTAGTGTTTTCTATTAATTTGTAGTTGGACCTAAGCTGGTTCAAGGCACCTTTGAAGATGAACCATCAGATTTTATTTCTAACATTACCTCAGGCCAGTGAGCATGGCTATCATCAGAAAGACAAAGGCAGCAAGTGCTTTCAAGAATGTGGAGACAAAGCTAGACTTGTGCAGTGTGGACAGGAATGTAAGTTAGTACAGTCAGGGCAGAGATTAGCACAAGATTCCTTCAAAGATTAAAAATAGAACCATTATGGGCAGATCCCTCCCCGTGAATTCCCCCTGATTCTAGCTGCCACAACAGTCTCTTGTGCTGCTGAAGATTTCACATTGTCACACAAATACAGCCAGCACTCAGTGTTTATTTTTAGCAATGGAGGAAGCAGAAAGCAAAAGTCCACTCTTTCTAGAGGGACATAGTACCTGACTGAGCAGCACAGCAAAGTCCAGATTCAGTATCTGGGCTTGTAAGTGTTGATGTAGACATATCTATCCCCATTGTCCATCTCTGGGAAGGTCTATTTCCTGGAGTAGACAGACACTTTCCTGGAAGCTAAGAAATTCAGTCTGTTGCAATTAGATATAATAAGATGTAGGAATATGTGTCAAGCTGTACTAACATTGTTAGATCATCAGCCTGCCACTCTAAGATGCTGGGGGCTCTCAGAGAAAATCAGGCCACTCCTTAACTCCTGGAACTCTCTCTTTATGATAGACACTTAGGAAGAGTGTGAGTGGAACAGTGGGTCATTATGATAAGTGAGGTAAGTCAGGTACAAAAAAAGCAAGCACTGCATGTTCTAAAAATATCTATATAAGTTGTTGTATACAGTAACTGAGGAAGGTCTGGATAGGTAAAGGCTGTCTCTTAGTAGCTAGTTAACACTGTTAACTGCCCAATACTGACTTGGCAGGTGTGACAGGAACTTCAGTGCCTCTCCCTGATGTCCCAAGACCCCACTGGTATAGAAGAGTGGTCAAACTGGACAATCTCCTCCATTTTATTCTCCAGCTCTGTCTTAGTTAGGGTTTCAATTGCTGCAATGAAACACCACAACCAAAAAGCCAGTTGGGGAGACAAGGGTTTATTTAGCTTACACTACCATATTGCTGTTCATCACTGAGGGAAGTAAGGACAAGAACTCAAGCAGGACAGGAACCTGGAAGCAGGAGCCGATGCAGAGGCCATGGAGGGGTGTTGCTCACTGGCTTGCTCCCAATAGCTTACTCAACCTGCTTTTTAAATATAAGCCAGGATCACCAACCCAAGGGTAGCACTACCCATAGTGGGCTGGGCCCTCCCCCAACAATCACTAATTAAGAAAATTCATTGCTTTAGGCAGTGGTGGTGCACACCTTTAATCCCAGCACTTGGGAGGCAGAGGCAAGTAGATCTCTGAGTTTAAGGCGAGCCTGGTCTACAGAGAAAGTTCCAGGATAGCCAGGGCTACACAAAGAAACCCTGTCTCAAAACACCTGCCCCACACACAAAAAAGAAAATGCTTCACAGCTGGATCTTACGGAGGTATTTTCTCAATTGAGGTTCCCTCCTTTCAGATAACTCTAGTTTGTGTCAAGTTGACATAAGATTAGCCAGCACAAGCTCTAAGAGTGACATTGTGTCATCATTTAGTAGAACAGGCATTTTTTTGATTTATGAAAGCTGCTGGACTTGGGAATGTTTGATTTTGTGGTGCTATGAAAGCCACACTTAGTGGGGTTTGTTTTTCAAACCTTGATCTTTCCTTGGAGTAGCAATATGCCACAGGACATTTCTCTTACTATGCTGGGCAGGGAGGGGAAACGTCTCCTTGGTAGTATATTGTGTTGCTAAGTAACAGTACATGGACTAGACAAAATTTATAAAAGATGTTTTTCAGGTTGTCTTAGTTAGGGTTTTTGTTGTTGCTTCTTGTTTTTTGAGACAGGGTTTCTCTGTAGCTTTGGAGCCTATGCCGAAACTCACTCTGTAGACCAGACTGGCCTTGAACTCACACAGATGTGCCTGTCTCTGTGTCCCAAATGCTGGAATCGAAGGTGTTCGCCATCACCTCCCAGCTTAGTTAGGGTTTCTATAGCTGTGAAGAGACACCTTGACCCCAGCAACTCTTACAAAGAAATCATTTAGTGGGGGCGGCTTGCTTACAGTTCAGAGGTTCAGTCATGATGGGGAACACGGGGGCATGCAAGCAGGCATAGTGTTGGAGTAGCTGAAAGTCCTACATCTTGCAGGCAACAGAATGTCGACTGAGACACTGGGAGATATCCTGAGCATAGAAACCTCAAAGTCCACCCCTACAGAGACACACTTCCTCTGATAAAGTCATACTCACTCCAACAAAGCCACATCTCCTAATAGTGCTACTCCTATAAGATTACAGGGGCTAGTTACATTCTAACTACCACACAAGTCAATGTTTTTAATCTACCATGAGATTACTAGAATGCAACCTCAATCAAAGTCAGGGACCATTGATGTTTGCATTACCTCACTTACCTTCTTTTTTCTTTTAGCTCTCTTACTCTTTTAATAACTAGTGGCCTGTGTGAAATCCTGTCTGTGTGAAATCCACCCTGAAAAAAAAAACCCGAGTTAGCACCCTATTTAAATTTGAGATACATATGTATGGCCTTAACATGCATATGTATATTGATTAACAATGACAATAAATGTAAGAACTGCATTTCCTTGAAATGTTTTTTGTCAGTAGCCAAACATTGTGGAGTTTACTTATGCAAATTGAGATGGCTCTAATTAGGTTACCATCTTGTATGCAGTCCATTGTTAACTAAAACATTCATATTTTTTTGTATAACTATATATCTATATATATACATAAAGTTAATATTCCATAAGGACTGCCCTTGGAAGTGTTTTTGTGTCCACTTATAAAATCTCCCTCTGCAAATATTTGCACACATTGATCATAAAGTAATAAAACAAACAAAAATAGCTGGAAGTTAGCAGATTGGAAATGAGAATTTGCATTTCATAGAAAGTACATTAGGAGGCACTGGGTATAGTGGTGCACACCTGTAAACCCAGCACACAGAAGACTGAGGCAGGAGGATTGTGAGACCAGCCTGGGATACATAGTGAGTTTAGGATGGCCTTGATTACATAGGGAGACCCTACTTATTAGTAACTTGTCTTGCAGCAGTGATAAAATATCTGACCAAAGCGACTCCAGGAAGGAAGAGATTGTTTAGGCTTATGATTTTAGGTTACAGTCTATCATAGCAGTGAAGTCATAGTGGCAGGGGCTTGAGGTTGCTGGTTCCATTGTGTCTAAAATTGAGAAACAAAAGGTGATGAATGCTTGTACTCAACTTGCTCTCTCTTCTTTCATTCAGTCTAGGACCCCAGCATAGGGAATGGTGCCACCCACAATGAATGCAGTCCTCCTTATCCCAATTAACAGAGAGATAACCTCTCATGGGCCACCTAGAAGCTTGTATCCTAGGTGATTCTAGGGTCTATCATCTTGGCAGTTGATATTGACCGTCACCCCTGTATCATGAATAAAAATCATGAATTTAGAAGACAAAATACATTACTTAATATATTTTTCCACAGTTGTATTTTCTGAATGCATTGAATAGGGGTCTCCTAAGATGTGTTCTAGAATCTAACAACTGTATTTACTTAAAAAAAAAAAGAGATTTCACATTCAAATCAATCTGGAATTCAGGACACACTATACACCTCCACTTCTTTACAAGTGCATAAAGGGTTCTAAGGGCTTGCAGCTAAGTCACCTGTTTGATTTTGTCAAAACAAAATCTTTCCAAACTGAATTGATCATGGGATTTTTTTTCTCCCTGCTTGTCAGCAGTGAGCTGCCATATTTTAGACCTTATTTTGGATCATGCATTTCACAAGTTTTTTTCTTTAATCCAAGGCTCAAAATACATACTTTAATTCCTATCTCTAAATAGCTATCATGTATCATTTTAAAATGTAAAAGGTAGGGCTAGGGATGTAGCTAAGTTGGTAAAGGGTTTGTTTAGCACATATGAAACCCTGGGTTGAATCCCCAGGACCATGCAACCTAGGCATAGTAGCACATGCCTAAATAATCCCAGTAGTCCGGAGGTGGAGGTAAGAGGATCAGAAATTTGAAGGATCACCTTTGGTTATGCATCAAGTTGAAGGCCAACCTGGGCTACATAACAACCTGTCTAAAAAAGTGAAAGATTTATATTTCATGATATATTATGCCTATATTCTACATTTCATATGGCACTGTCTTTGGTTTCTTGGTATTTTGCGATTTACTCATTTATGTGCATCTGTATTGCTACATGAGTTTATGTGTACCATATACACGAAGTACTCACATAGGCCAGAAGCGTGCATCAGATCTTTTGGAACTGGGGCCACAGGCAGTTGTAAGCTGTCATGAGTGTTCAGGGAACTAAACCTAATCCTCTGTAGGATCCACAAGTGTTCTTAACCCCTGAGCCATCTCTCCAGCCCCTGATTTCTTGGTATTTCAATGCTAAACATTTTCTCAGACCACAGAGATCACATAAGTAATATGCAACACAATATAGTTGTAGCAATTGCCCTGGGAACCACTTTCCTTCACAAAATGTCCTAGGACCATATCATAGAAAGATGTAGGAGCAAAGAATTCTTAGTCACTTTCCACAGAGTGCGTTATTTTAATATGATCAATAAAATTAAGCAGTGTCCTAAGAGAAATAAAGGGAAGTGTAGCCTATTGTCTTTGTGCTCTGAGAAGCTCAGTAATGGTGAGTAGTCTAACATTCTTCCTGCCAAGCAGCCTCCTGAGTGTGCTGTGAAACTGAGCCGGTTTCTGTATGAACTGAGGGCCTTTCACACTGCCAATGGAAAGCCTGACACTGCAGCAGTGACAGAAGTCTGCGGCTTTGTGTGTGCGTGTCTGCGTTCATGTGTATACATGTGTGTTGTGTGCTTGTCTGTGTAAGTACGTGTGCAGGTGTTTGCCTATGCATGTGCCTAGGTTCAGAGGTTGACCCTGTCTTTTTCTATCACTCACCGCCTCTCTCTCTCTCTCTCTCTCTCTCTCTCTCTCTCTCTCTCTCTCTCCCTCTCTTCCCCCTCTCTCTCTCTCTCCTCTCCTCTCTCTGAGCCTCCTCACTCACCTGCAGTTCATGTTTTGTCTAAACTGACTAGCCTGAGCCTCCAGGATTCTCCTGTCTCTGCACCCCATGGGTGCTGCTAAACCTATTCTACATGGGTCCTGAGATCAATCCAATCTTCTTTTTTTCTCGCTGAGCCTCCGTCTCAGCCTTCCTTTGCCTGTTAGAGTGGATCATATTCTAGGACGCATTTCTTTTTTTTATTTTTTATTTTTAACAAAATGCTTGTTCACATCTCTACACCCTGCTGTCCCCTGGACACAAACCAACTTGGGATTGGAGCCTGGATGGTTCATTACAGGAGTCATGGCTTGGATTCGGCTGACAACGCTCAGTCTGATTTTCTAGTATGGTCTGCTGCTGGCTGCTGGCCAGCACTCAAGCCGAGCCTGGCAGAGCCTGCTTCAGCCCCTGCTTCTTTCCCTTGGTTTGGAGGGGCTAACAGCTGCTTGGGAGGTGGAGCAGAAAGGCTTGGCAGGAACAGGTGGCCCCACATGTGCTCACTGGTGAGAGTTCAGCAACTGGTCACTGGGTAGGGAGAAGAGAGAGTGGGGAACCAGGAAAATCGAGAGGGGAGGATGCTGAGAGATAATACGATTGGAAGAGGGACAGCCTAAATTTTCGTGTGTGTGTGTGTGTGTGTGTGTGTGTGTGTGTGTGTGTGTGTGTGTGTGTGTATGTTAAGTATGTATATGTCTGTGTGCACGTGTGTATATGTGTATGTGTATGCATATGGATATGTATGTATGTGCTCCAGTATTCATGTATATGTGTGTACAAGAATGTGTGCAGAAGTCAGAAATTGACTTCACTTTTTGTCTTCAATTACTCTCTACTGTAATTTTTGAGACAGGGTCTCTCACTGAACCTGGAGCTCACTGATATAGCTAGGCTGGGTAGCTCTTGTACTCTAAGAATCCTCCTGTCTCTGCCACCCAGCGCCCCACCCCGTTCAGGGCTGGGATTACAGACACGTGCCAATGCACCAGGCTTTCATGTGTATGCTGGAGATCCCAGCTCAGGTCCTCTTGTTTGTGAAGGAAGCAGTTCACACACTGAGCCATTTACCCTACTCCAAAGCCTGAGTTCCTCCTCCTCCTCCTCCTCCTCCTCCTCCTCCTCCTCCTCCTCCTCCTCTTCGCCTTGTTTAACAGTTGAGAATTAAAAGTGCATTTGTAGAAACTGAGGCAGGCAATACTCTTTTGCTCAACTCTCCTAAGTTCTCTGAATCTGCAATTCCAGTGGCGTTTGAAATCTGATACCATTTACTGACTCACAGGAAGCAGAGAGCCAACATGCACTGGGCAGGTTGCAGTTGTGTGTTGTCTTAGCCCTTTTCTTAGGAGCACAGAACAATCTTGGAGGGCTTCCTGTGGGCATCCCTAACTCAGGTTTTGAAGGGGAGTCACAGAGCCCAGGAGCAAAGAACAGACCAGGAAACAGGTGTAGTATGCTAAGGTAGGGGTAGCAGGCTCACTCCACAAGGTTCTTGAGGTTCTTGGATGACTAAACTGAGCCCCTGAGCATCTCTCTATAGATGATCAGCAGCTTGGGGCACTCTATTATTATTTTCAGGAAAGCTCTTGATAGGCTTCAGTTTCTACCTCTAATTCCTGCCCTGACTTCCCCTTCATGATGAATTGTAAGCTGCAAGTGTCCACACACTCACCAAGCTGCTTTTGGTTAAATGTTTTATCACAGCAACAGAAACCAAACTAAGACAGCAAGTTTGCCCATGTCTCTAAGGTGCCATGGCTTTTTGTAGTGTGTATTTTGTTTTTATAGAGTCAGCCAAGGGTAGCAAGGCCTAGAGAATGGAGTTGAAGGCAAGAACTTGATGGCTTCAGCACTTCAGAGTCTCTTGGGATGCTTTAAAAAGAAAGAGATGGGCATGCAGAGGTACTCCTCCTCCTCCTCCTCCTCCTCCTCCTCCTCCTCCTCCTCTGGTCATTTTGAGACAAGGCTGTCCTGGAATTCACTATATAGACCAGGCTGGCCTCTCACTCACAGAGACCTCTCTGTCTCTGCCTCCTGAGTGCTGACATTAAAGGAGTCAGTTCTTAAAGCAACGTGTGGACAGAAAAGAAACACCTTGTTTGAGTGTGATCAGTTGCTGTATATGAAAGCATGGATTCCACACATGCCTCAAATTAGGACAATTAAATACATGAACATTAAAAATTTTTAAATTGTTTTCTTTCCCCACCTTTTCATTTTGAAATATTTCAAACCTACATAATTAAAAAAAAAAGACTGTGTATAGTGAAAAAAAGAAAAACTTGGACCCTTTCCCCTAGATTTACCACTTGTTAAGGTTTTGGCACACTTGCCATTCCTTCCCCTCAGATTTTGTTTAAACCATTGAAGTCAATTGCAAATGCTGTGACTCCATTTTTGTGAACTGTTTGTTTTCGAGTCAGGGTCTCTCTGTGTAGCCCTGACTGTCCTGGAACTCTCTGTGTAGACCAGGCTGGCCTCAAACTCAGACATCCTCCTGCCTCTGCCTCCTGAGTGCTGGGATTAAAGGTGTGTGCTACTATGCCCAATTCCTCATTGTGTTTCTTTAGTCTCATTTTTCATTTAGACTGGCTCTACTTTATCCACGCACACATTTTTCTAGTTCTTTCAAGACATTAAGTTTTGAGTCCACGTCAGTTATTTTGAAGGATGCCCTTGGGCTGGACTTATCTGATTCCTCCTTCATAGATGAGTTTAGTGAATTTTTTTTTTTGTTTTGCAAGAGCACTATAGTGTGCTGATATATTGTTTATATTGTTCATGCTTTATTAAAGCCATGGGAGTTCAAAAAAGCAAAGCAGTCAAACCAGTAGATCTTACCTCTACCTAGTTGAAATGGAAATTCTGTTTCCATAAATCCTCAGAGGCAAAAGCTCACAGTTTCTGTCTCCCCCTGCTTTTTATTCCTTTCTCTGCCCAGCCATATCACTCCTGTTTCCATCTCCCAGTGCTGGGATTAAAGGCATGTGATCCCAGGTGCTGAGATCACCTTTGTGTGAGCTGTTTCTTTTAGGACTGGGTCAATTTTGTGTAGTCAGTGTGGCTTTGAACTAACAGAGATTCATTTCCCTCTTAATTATGAGTCCTGGGATTAAAGGTGTGTGCTACCACTGCCTGACTAGCTAGTATTGCTGCTGGGGTTAAGAATGTGTATCACCACTGCCTGACCTCTATAACTTGTGGCTGGTTTTGCTTTTTGAATCCTCAAGCAAGCCTTAATAAGTCATAATTAATATATCACCAGACTATAGGGATGATATTTTCCATGCATCACATCAGGACACACACTTTGGTTGGGTTTATGAAAGAGTTAACTAGTGCAGTTGTAATGTAGCATAACCTACCTGTCTTAGTCACTGTTCCATTGCTGTGAAAAGACATCATGACCACAGCAACTCATACAAAAGAAAGGATTTAACTGGGGCTGGCTTGGAGTTCAGAGGTTTAGTTCACGGTCATCATGGCAGCATGCAGGCAGACATGGTGCTGGAGAGTAACTGAGAGTTCTACATCCAGATCCACAGGCAGCAAGCAGAGAGAGACACTGAGCCTGGCTTGAGCATTTGAAACCTCAAAGCCCACCCCTAGTGACATACTTCCTCTAGCAAGGCCAAACCAACTCTAACAAGGCCACACCTCCTGATAGTACCACTCCCTGGTGAACAAGCACTCAAATCCATGAACCTATGGGGGCCATTCTTATCCAAAAAACATTACTCTTTTCTGAGATCCTCATAGCTACATAAACCATCACTTTGCTCTAGATATAGGGTATTCCTTTGATCCCCACAAGTTCTTTCATTCCCCTCTCTACTCAATACCCTTCTCCAAATCCTGAAAACCTACATCTAATCTCTGCTCCTATTGCTTTGCATTTTTTGTGAGTGTAGTAATAGAATCACAGTGAATTAATATACTTTTGAGTCTGTCTTCTTTCATTTTGCATAGTGTTTCAGAGATTTGTCTAGAATCTTGGCAAGCAGCAACACAGTTTTTTGTTGTTAAATTTTAACTTTATTTTATGTGCATGAAGGTATCAGATCCTCCTGGAACAGGAGTTACAGACTGCTCTGAGCTGCCATGTGGGTGCTAGGAATTGAACCCAGGTTCTCTGGAAGAACAGCCAATAGTTCTTTTTTTAAGGTTTATTTTTATTTTACGTATATGGGTGTTTAGTCTGTGTTATGTATATGTTGTATGTATATGTATATGTGCCAGGTACATGTCTTGTGCCCAACGTGGCCAGAAAAGGGTGCCAGATCCCCCGAAACTAGTTACAGATGGCTGTGAGCCACCATGTGAGTGCTGGGAGCTGAACCTGGGTCCTCTGCAAGAGCAGCAGGTTCTCTGAACCGCTGCACCATCTCTCCAGCTCCGAGTTGCCTCTATTTTGTTGTGTTTGTTGGTTCACTACACATGTCTAGCATAAGTGATGGGCGTCTGAATGGCCCCCAGTTTTTAGCTGCTACAAAGCAGGTTTGAATGTTGCTGTGGACTCATTTCTATTTCTTCTGACTATATACCCAGGAATGGGACTCTGGGTGGCTTCAGCAAGGGCAGTGCATGAAGCTTTATGGGAATCGGGCCCCACTCTTTTCCCCAGTGGCTGTGCCATTCTGCATCCCCACCAGGAGTTCATTCTGCTATGTGAGAATTCTAGTCCCACCACATCCAGCGTTCGGAATTTTCAGTTAATTTTTAGTCTTTGCAGTAGACATGTGGTGGTATCTTAAAAAGTCGAGGCTGCACACGCTCACTCAGCTGTGTTGGTATGGTGCTGATGTCCACTAGAGCTCTCCACTGTAAACATGGCTCTTTTGTCATTGATATTTTGTAGGTGATATTTCGAGATCACATGCATATCCTGTCACAAAAGGTACATTCCCTGTAATTCTATTACTTCAGCCAGTGTATTTGATATCTGTTGACAATATTTTCCTGAATTATATTGGTGATTGAAATGTAATTCTTTAAACTTTTAGTGTGTGTGTGTGTGCGCGCGCGCGCGCGCGCGCGCGGGTGTGTGTGTGGTGTAGGGGGAGAGCATGCCATACTGAGCATGTCAAAAGAACGCTTGCTGGACTTAGTCCTCTCCTTTTGTCACGTGCATCCTTGGAACTGAACTCCCGTTATCAACCTTGGTGGAGGGAAGGTGTTTTTAATCCGTAGGGCCATCTCACTCACCCTGAAACGTAAGTACGTTTTAAAGCATTTTTTCCTACATGTATTAACAGAAATTCTCTTGTAATGATCTTTCCTCTCCCTCTGCCCCCTAGTTTTATAGTAGCTATACAAATTGATTCTTTTTTAAATGTAGTCCATTAGAACCCATTACTGTCATCATTCATTTAGGTGCCTGGATCGTCCTGGCTCTGCCCATGGGTTCCTCTCCAGGCTGGCCCGTTCACATTGTCTTTGAATGCATACCTGCTTTCTGTAATGGGAAGAATTTCTAGGCTCAGCTTATGCTTTGCTGGAATCAGCTGTTTCTCTAAGTGACCTTGGTTCCTTTTAGTGAGGAATGGTATTTTTAAAATTGACTCCACACACTCCATGTACTGGGGTGTCATCATTTCTAAGCCTGTTAGTAGCCATTCTTGGAATATATAAATCAGTGGACTTCAACAAATGATATTGATTTTATATTGAACCTCCAGTCCACACCACAGAGATCTTTATATGGTCCCACTCCAAATTCTTCCACAGGAAGAATTCTCTTCCCAGAAATATCCCATTATATACTTGTCCTACCCTAAATTATGTACACATATTCAAAATCACTTTACTAACAGATTGTCTAGATAAATTTGAGATCTTTTATAGTTCTGTAGGATTTTACCTGCTTTTATTGTAATTTCAAATTTTATTTATATTATTTTTCCTTCAGTGTAGCTAGCAATTTGATATAAAACTAAATGAAGCCATTTCTGCATTTAATTTTAAGGTATGGGCCATTTTAAAAACTTTTAGAAGGAAAGTTACATTTTTTTTGGTGTAATAAAGTAAGCCTAAACTTGTTTCTCAGACCTACCAGGGGTCTGGAAAGATGGTTCAGTGGTCAAAAGCACTGGCTGCTTTTCCGGAGGACCCAGAGTGATTCTCAGCACCCATACAGAGGCTCACAACCACCTGCGACTCCAGTTCCAGGGGATCTGATACCCTCTTCTGACCTCTCTGGGCACACACATGGCACACAGACATACATGCAGGCAAAACACTCACATACATAAAAGAAAAAAGACCTGAAAAATCTGAATGACAGCAGAGAAAATCTCAACTGATGGAGCCAGCCAACCAACCAGGTGCTGCCTCGTGCTCAACCTAACATGAGTGGAAGGTTTCCGGACAACTATGGAGCCCTGTGATGTTAGAAAAATAAGTGCTAATGTCCTCCATCAGCTGATAAGTTCCTTTGGAACAGAGATGATTTTTGAATTCCACAAATGGAAGGAATTCAGAAAGTCTGTCTTGAATGAATGGAAGGTTGAACAACTAGATAAACAGGAGTCTATCTCAATGAGATAAAATGATGGGCTAACAGCAATTATACTAAATGAAGAGTGACATGTCATAAAAATAGCAAATGTAAAATATAGAGTTTGTAGGAACCCAGGCCTAACAATACATACAAAGAGAATTCACTGGTGGGGCATTGTTACTGAAAAATCTCAAACCCCCTGATGAAACTTTGGATTTCTTTTTTTGGGGGGGAGGGGAGGGGACGTTTCAAGACAGGGTTTCTTGGTGTAGCTCTTGCAGTATTGTGCCACCACCACCATCTGATTTATTTGTGTGTGTGTGCGCGTGCACGCACGTGTGCGCACCTGTGTGGATTTATGCACACCACCTTTTGAGGGTTCCTGTGGAGGCCAGAAGATTCATTCCTTCCACCATGTGGATATGGCAGATGAAACTCAAGTCCTCAGGCTTGGCGGCAGGTACCTTTGCTTTATCTCAGGTTTTCTGTAAGAGAAGCGCTCTGCCCCAACATTTCTTTCAAATACATATGTGTTCTGTAGCTCACAACATCTGGATAGTTCCATTTCCTATCACTCTGGTTATAGTGCATGATATCTGGATGGTTATACATCCTATCACTCTGGTTAATGTCCCCATGGAGCAGTGCATCCAGTTTCCAGTCACAGCTGAGATGGACGAGGGGCACTAGAGAGTGATGAATCTGAAAACTATCGGGTTACTAGGTGGAGGAAGGCATCAAGCAGTGGTGTTTCTTATTTTACTTTGCATGACACGTGAGGATGTGCGTGTGCACATGAGTGTGGCTGCCTGAATAGGTTGAAGGTGCTGGATGCATAGAAACAGGGGTTATAGACAGTTATGAACGACCTGATGTGGGTGCTGGGAGTTGAACTCAGGTCCCCTGGAAGAGCAATGCATGCTCTCCATCTCATGAGGCGGTTTCTTTTGGAGAAACTTTTGAGATTACATCACAGCCTTTCCACATTTATGAAAGACTGCCGTGAGAAAAGATTGGCCTGTCTGTAAAGCTCCAAGAAGGAGAACTAAGGCCAGTGTGTGAGGTATAGACAGAAGCTTTGTCCAGTCAGAGAAAACATGGCCTTAGGGTGGAAGAGAGGGAGAGGGGAAAGGAGGAGGAGGGAGAGGGACAGGAGAGGAGGGCAGTGTATCAAACTATTGAGAACCCTGGCATTGTCAAGTGCCATTTACATGACCCTCTTTCAGAAGGGTCAGAAGGAAATGCTGTCTACTGTGTGCTTGAAGAGCTCAGCGGAAGGCGTCCACCCCTAATCTTTGGCTGTTTATGTCGTCAGATTATTATTTGCCTCTAATAATCAGGTGTTTCTGTCATCGAAGGGAAGAGATATCTCACAGATCTAGGTATGAGGTTCCTATGTCACCTGCCATGTGGCTGTAAACCATGTTCACCAAATCCAAGCCACAATATAGCAATAAACATGGTCCCTATCAAATACGTGCAAACATATTACTCTTTCAGGCACATCACATCTTTTCCGATGCTACAGGGGAAGTGGAAAAAGTATTGTTTGAATTTTAACTCTGTGTCTCCTAAGCCTATGACCAGTAGGACACTAGGGCACTTAATAAAAAGCAAGGAAGGAAGGGATGGGGAGATGCAAAGGGGGAGGGAGAAGAAAGGAAGGTAGGAAGAAAGAAACAGAAAGGAAGGAAGGAAGCAAGAAAGGGAGAAAGGAAGAAAGGAAGAAAGGCTCTGCCTCTTCTTCTGAGGTTCTTTGTTACTGCCACCTGTGTCTCCTGCTCTACCTATGGGGTCATCATCTAGCACTGTTTGTACCCCGCTGTTTCTTCCAGTACAATTTTCTAAACTCGCCACCAGGTGGAGCTGCTAGACCTACAAAACGAAGCCAGCCCCACATCCGCGCTTGCCAATCTGGGCCTTGCACAGGAAGGGTTTACATCTGTGCTGGAAAAGGTAGCAGGGACTCAGACGTCTGTGTCCACATGTTACTACTATTGCCAGATGAGGGACATTTCCCAGAGAAGGCTATGACAAGTCCTGCAGTTTTCTGTTTCTCTCTTCCAGATTCCCATTTGGGGGGCATCTTATTTTAAAACCTCCGGAGATAAACTCTTCCGTGGGGTTACTGAGATTCAGCAGCCCCACACAATATGAAGAAAGCCCCTTTCCTTCAAAGCTATCTTTTCAGCTATGCGTAGGGGATTTCCTTCAGAGTCGCTGAGGATAAAGAGACAGGAAGCCTGAAGCTAGAGCCCAGGCACAGACCCTTCTTCGTAACCTCTGCTTATCCTTCATTTCTGAGCCATGCATTCGAATTAGCTGCAAGAGGAACAATCCAATGACCGGACTATACCGCAGTAAATGATTTTTGTAGGTAGATCTCTATCTATCTATCTATCTATCTATCTACCTATCTATGGTTTTTCAAGACAAGGTTTCTCAGTGTAACAGCTCTGACTGTCCTGGAACTTGCTTTGTAGACCAGGCTGGCCTCAAACTCATAGAGGTCTGCCTGTCTCTGCCACCCACTCCCCCATCCCGAGTGCTGGGATTAAAGGCGGGCACCACCACCACCTTTTTTTTTTTTTTTAAATTGTGTGCACGAGCATGATGTGTGCACATGTTCCACAATGTGTGGTATGTAGAAGTCAACTTTGTAGAGTCGGTCTTCTCTCTTTCCACAAGTGGTTTCCAGGGATGGAACTCAGGTTGCTAGCCTTGTGCAGCAAGTGCCTTTACCCCTAGAGCCATCTTATTAGTCCAATATATCTCATTTCTTCTCAGCAGGATAAATTTACTGTAGGAAACATTTGCTTTATTCCAAATGGGACTTTTTCACTAGTGAAATTTCAGATGCACAAGAACAGCACGAGGGATACAGGTGTACCAATAACAGGGTTCAATAGTGGCTACTCCTTTGCTACATTTGCGTTGTGTGGTTTCAATGTGTCTTTTGAAGATCTTTTCACTCATGAAATTAGGATCTATCTAGTTAAGGCTTTGTGCTTTGCTTGAAATGTCTCTTTAGCTCCTCTAACCTAGGAGAATGTCTTTCCTTTTAAAAAGACATTGACTTTTTGAAAACAGGGTCTCACTGATGTAGTCCTGGCTAGCCTGGAATTTGCTGTGTAGACCAGGCTAGCACCAAAGTCAGAGTCTGCCTGCCTCTGTCTCCCCAAATGTTGGGATCAAAGGTGTGTGCTGCTTGATACTGGCTTCTTGAAGAGGCCATGGAAACTGCCAGATCATTGCTGGTTCCATTCTCTAGATGTCTCTGCTTTCCTCTGGTCTTCATGTGCTGGAGACCTTCAAGCTAGGTCTAAGGATGACCAGGATGGCACAGTTTCTCTGGTTTGCCCAGGAAGCAGGACATGACTCCTTCATCTTGCCCACATCTTGAGGCTTTTCACCTAGGAATGAAGAAGGTAGCACATGTGAGGGAAATGTGAGAAACAGGACCCTCCTGTGAATTCAGAACTCCGAGTTCGAGTGCAGATGGTGTGGTCACTTTACAATACCACTTGTATTTATTTCTGTGTGTATAGGTGTTTTGTCTGGATGTATGTATGTGCATGCACCACAGTGTGTGCCTGGTGCCCTTGGAGGCCAGAAGAGGGTGTGAGATCTCCCTGTGATTGGAGCTCCTGTGTGGGTACAGGGAATTGAACATGGGTTTCTCTGGAAGAACAGTCAGGGCTCTTAAACACTAAGCCATCTCTCCAGCCCCATTTGTCTGTTTCTTGAAAAGCTAAAAAATAAATCTACTGATGGGCAAGAAATGTAGCTCGTGGCATGCCCAACCTGAAGCCTGTGGACCACATACAGCCCAGGATAAATATGAATTTATTTATCACAAAACAGTAAAATTGCTTAAAACATTATGAGATTATTTTTGTTTGGGGGGGCAATATATTTTGACTGAATTTTGCAGTTTTCAACCTTGAACTTCATATATTGCTTTATGTCACAATGTCAAAAGTATGATACTGCTAGAACCCAGGAGAAATAAAAGCATAATGACTACACAAAGATTTAAAGGTCTGGTGAGATGGCTTAGCAGATAAAGGCACCTGCCACCAAGCCTGAGGACCCAAGTTCAATTCTCATATCCACATGGTGGAAGGAATGAACCTCCTATAAGCTGTCCTCTGACCCCTCACATGTACTGTGGCATCCATACAGCCACCCTCATACCCACCCCCACCCGGGAACACAAATCAATAGATGGATATAGAGTACTTATTTCATTGCCCATTTTACATTTCAGCACTGCCGGTTACAGCACACACTGTGTAAAACAGAGCACTTACTGGTCATTTCCCATGTAATAAATTAATATGTCTTTAATTCTGTTAATTTTTATGAAATAACTAAAGTTCAGACACAAAGTCTACATGTTTTTATTCAGAGGTACATAATATTTGTTTTGTTTTTGCTTTTGAGACATGGTCTCTCCACATAGCCCAGGCTGTCCTAGAACTCAAGGCTGGCCTAACTCACAGAGATCTGCTTGCCTCTGCCTCCACAGTGCGGGGGTTACATAGGGTAGTGGTTCTCAGGTGGTGGGTGGAAGGTCACTGGGAACCACTTATTTGTAATGGTCTTTGAAACTGAGGTGCTGCTCCTCTGTCTCCAGGCCAGTTAGCCCACATGCAGATATGTCCACCTATTAGTACCCAGAACTGTATTAAAAGTTTCAGCATTAAGAAGGTTGAGAATCACTGACATAAGGTATTAATTGTACAGATATTACTTCAAAATCATTGCTTATAAAGTGTTTATATAAGAGATTTTAACATAAATACACAAATCTTGATTTTGTTATTTATTTATTTATTTTGGTTTTTTGAGACAGGGTTTCTCTGTGTAGCTTTGGAGCCTATCCTGGCACTGGCTCTGGAGACTAGGCTGGCCTCGAACTCACAGAGATCTGCCTGCCTCTGCCTCCCGAGTGCTGGGATTAAAGGCGTGCACCACCAACACCCCGCTAGATTCTTGATTTTGTTAAGGTATCGTTTCTCAGGGCTGGAGAGATGGTTGCTCTGGCTGCTCTTCCAGAGGACCTGGGTTTGGTTCTCAGCAGCCATTTCAAGCATCTAATTCATATTAGGGGACCCTCTTCAGTGCCCTCTTCAGGCCTCCATTGCACCAGACATGCCTGTAAATACATACACAACATACCTATACACATAAAAAAAGAAACATTTTCTGACATAGTCAATGCCCCTACAGTAGGGAAAAGGATCTAGCCAAAGAAACACACTTTGACCCAGCAACCAGAACCAAAGAAATGCACCCTGACCCTGAAACCAGTGCCAAAGAAACACACCTTGTCCCTAGAATCAGAGTCAGAGTCAGTGGAAGAAATACATCCTGACCCTAAAACTAGAACCCAAAAGCCAAAAAAGACCAGTAAAAGAAATACACTTTGGCCCTGAAACTAGAGCCCAATCTGACTCTAAACCTATGTAGAAACCAAACCTATCCCTGAATAGAGAGCTAGCCAATCAGAGTCCAGGGATTCAAATTTGACCAATCCCCGCCCCCTGGAAAAACTATATAAATCCTGTGTACGCACGGAATTAATATAATAATAAAAATCCCTGAACGAGCTTAGGGTGAAGACCTTCTTTTGCGGTGGGATGGCAGAGAAGAGCAGCAGAGCAGAGCGGCAGCGGCAGCAAGGGCAGACAGCAGGGGCAGAATGTTGTAACACTTCTGTCAGGGGAAACATTTCCTTGACAGAGCAGAGTTGTTACACTCTGCCCTTGCTCTCGGGGGACTGGAGCTGAACTGTAACAACTTCTCAAGGGAAGCCCTTTTATGCTGGAGCAGAGCTGATACACTGGGGAAGTCCCCCCCCCCCTTGAAAACAGGGATGTAAGCTGCTGCACTTACTGTGACCTGTGGTATTCCTTGACTCCCGAGCTCCAGGATACCTTTCCAACTGACCTGTGTAACACTCAGTATTCTGTGACTCCTGAGTGCCAGAATACCTGTCCCATCCCAGCCACCCAAAACTCTTACACCTACTAAATCAGAAAATAGAAGATCAAAATCTTTATAATTTCACAATGTACACACGCAACACGATATATTAAAATAGCTAATCTTTTAACATTACTACTAACAAAATATATTCTCTATTAGCGATGAATCATGTTGCTGAAAATTTTATTATTCTAATGCAAAGGTATAAACAGCCTAACAGGACAAAACATGTAAGTGTCCTAAGGGCTCAAGATAGATACAAAAGTATCTATCTACACATATAGGTTAAAACTAAAATTAATCTTTTTAACTTACATTGTATTTATCTAGCAAAAAAACAGTTAAATTTCTGAGCATGTAATAAGAACTTAACGATTCATTCTTTAAACATAGTTTTAGTGATCTTATAAATCCTGCAACAAGAATGTTTTCTTAGCCCTAGTTTCCAGAGTTAACATTTTTAATAATTTTTATTTAAATTAAAAATAATCTCGTTTTACATATTAATCCCAGTTCCTCTCCTTCCCATCCTCCCATTCTCGCCACCATCCTCCCCCCACCCCATTCTATGCCCATCCACTCCTCAGGGACGGGGAGGCCTCCCATGGGGGATCATCAAAGTCTGTCACATCATTTGGGGCAGGATCAGGCCCTCCCCCATGTATCTAGGCTGAGAGAGTATCCCTCCATAGGGAATGGGCTCCCAAAACTCATTTGTGCACTAGGGATAAATACTGGTTCCATTGCCAGAGGCCCCATAAAATGCCCAAGCACCCCAACTGACACTCACGTTCAAGGGGCCTGGTTTGGTCTTATGCAGGTTCCCCAGCTGTCAGTGAGCTCCCACTTGCTCAGGTCAGCTGTTTCTGTGGGTTTTCCCAGTCTGGTCTTGACTTCTTTGCTCATCACTCTACAACTGGATTCTAGGAGTTCAGCTCAGGGCTTAGCTGTGAATCTCTGCTTTTGCTTCCATCAGCTATTGGATGAAGGCTCTATGATGGCATTTAAGGTAGTGATCAATCTCATTATAGGGGAAGTGCATTTAAGGAAGCCTCTCCACTATTGCTTAGATTTTTAGTTGGTGCTCATCCTTGTGGATTTCTGGACATTTCCCTCGTGCCAGGTGTCTCCTTAAGCCCATAACAGCTCCCTCTATTAAGGTATCTCTTTCCTTGCTCTCCTTCTCTGTTCTTCCTGATCCCTCATGTTCTCCCCCCTTCTCCCCTCCTCCTCCTCCCTCCTTCCCCTTTCCCCCTGTGCTCCCAATTTACTCAGGAGATCTTGTCCCTTTCCCCTTCTGGGGGGGGGGGTCCATGTATGTCTGTCTTAGGGTCCTTCTTGTTTCCTAGCTTCTCTGGGGTTGTGGACTGCAGGATGGTTAATCCTTTGCTCTATGTTTAATATCTACTTATAAGTGAGTACATACCATATTTTTCTGTGTCTGGGTTACCTTTCTCAGGATGGTTTCTTCTAGTTCCATTCATTTGCCTGCAAATTTCAAGATGTCATTTTATTTTATTACCAATGAGAAGTACTCCATTGTGTAAATATATTGCATTTTTATCCATTCTTTGGTTGAGGGGCATGTAAGTTGCTTCCAAGATCTGGCTATTACTAATAATGCTATGAACATAGTTGAACAGATGGATGAATGTGCATCCTTTGGGTATATGCTTAAGAGTGGCATTATTGGATCTTGAGTTAGACTGATTCCCATTTTCCTGAGAAACTGCCATACTGATTTCCAAAGTGGCTGTAAAGGTTTGAATCCCCACCAGCAATGGCAGAATCAACATTTTAAAGATTTATATTGTGTACAGTATTTTGCCTGCATGTATGCCTGTAGCCAAAAGAAGGCACCAGATCTCATTACAGATGGTTATGAGCCACTATGTAGTTGCTGGGAATTGAACTCAGGACCTCTGGAAGAGCAGGCAGTGCTCTTAACTGCTGAGCCATCTCTCCAGCCCCAGAATTAACATGTTTTTTTGAGACAGGGTTTCTCTGTGTAACTTTGGAGCTTATTCAGGCACTCGATCTGGAGACCAGGCTGGCCTCGAACTCACAGAGATCCACCCGCCTCTGCCTCCCAAGTGCTGGGCAGAAGTAACATTTTAAGGGGCCAGAATCGAACCCCTATAACATTTAGTTCACAATTTAGTTTTGACTGAGTTAAAGACCTCTATATAACCAGGTTTTCTTCACTCTCAAATTCTACAGTTAAATCCCTCCATTTTTTGTTAACTTTAAAAAGAGAAAGGCAGCCAGATGGTGGTGGTGCACACCTTTAGTCCCAGCACTCAGGATGCAGAAGCAGGCAGATCTCTGAGTTTGAGGCCAGCCTCGACTACATAGAGAAACCCTGTCTCAGAAAATCAAAGGAAATGAAGAGAAAAAAACAGACAAGCAATGGCTCCTATACTTTAATGCAGTACAGAGGCCGCCCCCTACAAAAACATACACTTTTGTTTTTGGAGACAGGGTTTCACTGTGTAGCCTTGGATGTACTGGAACTCACTCTGTAGACCAGGGTGGCTTCAAACTCACGGAGATCCACCTGTCTCTGCCTCCCGAGTGCTGGAATTAAAGACATTCACCATTACTGACTGCCTGGCCACACACACACTTTTAGACACAGGAGTACTAATTTTGGTGCATGTATATAGTAAGTTCAAAAATGAAATGCAAAAGTGAAATGGCCAGAGGTTTGCAGCAAACTTAGTTTCATCATCTCTAGGGGCAAATGAAGTTTGACCTCATTATCTTCTAGAAGCCAGCCCAAGTTTTACAAAGGACTGTCAACTGGAACTCTCCCCCAGAGGGCACCAAGATAAGACAAGCCATATCTTCATGACTACACAAGTTGTTAGTAGAGTGTCTTTTTGTGGCCACCAGACACTACGGGGGAAATTGGGGTCCCCTCTTGGGTTAATTCTTGATCTTAAAGAATTTAAGAATGGGCACAGTTGGGAGTGGAAGCAAAATTTTATTAGAGCTTAAAAGAAAACCCTCAGGGTAGGCAAGCTGTGGATTCCAGCAATGACCAAGAGGAGGAGAATGGGGGGCAGAGGCAGGGAAAATGACATCCTGTTTAGGCCAACATGGAGGTCAGACACATGGTGGACAAGCAGCGTAAGGCAGAGAGGGTTTTAGAGAGTCAGGAAGCCCAGAATGTGAGGGCAGCCCAGAGTGTTAGGGAAATAATGCCGGAAGAAAGATAGCAGGAAGTAAAGGAGAAGGTCTACTTTTCTGAATAATTTAGAAAAGCTGGCAGACTCACAAAGCTGTGTGGCTGTGCCCAGTAAGTTACTCTGCTAGGGGTGGGAATTATGGGAAGGAAAAGTACATTATCCCATTAATGATTATTCTGCCTACTCCTTCAGCATGGCCTTCCTTGGTGTGTGTGGTCCTTTAGCCAGGTGAGTGACCTACCCTGCTAGAATGTTAGGAACCCACCCAGGCCAGAGACCCTACTGACCCAAATGAGTTTTGTTTTAAATGGATCTTTATTGATATTCTAACAAGATTGCAATAGAGGAGAGACTGGACACACAGTCAGAAAGGCTCATTATCCTGGCTCCACAGTTCAGGTGACTGGAAGACATGCTGAGTGGAGCCTAAATGAGTTCCCCACAGCCCCATGGACACTGTGTGCTTATGATCAGCATAGCTCTTGGAGTAGCATATGATACTATACCAAGACTGCAGGTATCACACTTAGTATGCTTTATTCAACTGTGAAACCAGGGTGCCGATCACTGCCAGCCGACCTGACCTGATGTTCACTGAAGCATTATATCAGCTGCCCAATGGCTCATGTGCCACAGTCTAGAGAGCAAATTTTTGTGTGCATTGCTGGGTCTACATGAAACAGAATTGAACTCCACAACTAAACTATTTCTCATTGTGTCCATGTGCTGAGATGAATCCATTTCTAACAGTGAAAGCCTAGAGTGTGGATTGACAAGGGCAGCTATGCTTCCAGGTGTTGGAAGCGATATTAATGCTTTTATGAACACAGTTCAAATCTAGGAAAGGGAACATGGAGAAACTTCCCGTTTACTTTTATTTTTTAAAAGTTTCTTTTTAAATATTTATTTTTATTATGTATACAACATTCTGCTTCCATGTATATCTGCACACTAGAAGAGGGTACCAGATCTCATAACAGATGGTTGTAAGCCACCATGTGATTGCTGGGAATTGAACTCAGGACCTCCGGAAGAACAGTCAGTGCTCTTAACCTCTGAGCCATCTCTCCAGCCCCAGAAACTTCCCATTTATTAAAGCTCTTAAATGACTAGGACATGAATGTATATCTCCGGATAACTTTACAAACCTGCATAAAGAGGCCAGCATGAGAAAGAGAAGAATTGGTGAGATGTTCTGTGATTATAATTCCAATGAGAGGTAAGAGGTATGTTGACTCTCATGAGATGGAATGTGCCCTTGCTGAGCCTCCTCTTGCACCCGGTGATGTAGACAGCCTCCGAGTCTGGCATGGAATAGAAAAAATTCTGATCTATTTTTGTGATGAGAATGGAGAGGCTCAATGACCAGAACCTTGTGCACAGCTGGATGCCTCGTGCACACCCCCTCCTCCTGCTCATTAGAAAAAAAACCTTCGCCACAGTCTCACCACTAGGAAGTGATGAGTCCAAAGAAACAAACAGAAAGCAAGATGCTTCTCGTCGAGGAAAACCCACAGAGGCAATTTTGCCAGCCCTTGAATCCTCAGCAACAGACCAAGAGTGATGTGAAGAAGTAATAAAGATGGCTTCTGAGGTTACAGGGCTTGAGCTTGTGCTATTCAAACTTAAATGAGCTATGGTTAATTTAGAAGCCACCATCACTGCGTGCCCTCAGGCAGAAGGCTCAAAGACTATGAAGACTGGTTAAAAGTCTGCAAGGACATTATTGCCAAAAAAAAAAAAAAAAAAAAAATGATGTCCTCTAATGAGAAGGTTGCCTACAAGCAGATCAAAGCCTCGCCTACAAAAGTAGATTCAATTCTCCACCATGTTAAAGACATAAAAGGTGCCAACATTGACTTTGTCTGCGTACATAGGAGCAAAGGCACCCCAGGCTGGCTTCAATCTGGCTCTTGCTCCCACCTTGTGCCTCCATCAGCAAAGAGGAAATCACCAGAGCCCAAGGAGACAAGAGGAACTATTCTACTTCACAGCCAAGGGAAGCTGTTCCAACTTTCTCTGTCAGCTTGGCATAGTGCAACTGAAATAATAAGATTCAGCACCGATCACTTGCTTATGTTCCAGGAACTAAGGGGGAAAAGAAACAGGTCCCACCAGAGACCCTCTCTACACCCTTGATTTTGTGTTGCACTTGGTTCTCCAGAATCTCAGTGGCTTAACAGAACCCCAGAAGATCAATGCCTTTCATGAATAGTACAAAAGAACTCAAAATTGCTTCAGAAAGAGCTCCCAAGTTGACAAGGCCTATCCTCCTGGAAGTGATGCAATAGCTCAGATGGTTCAACACAAGTTCAGTGGCTCAGAGGAATCTGAAAGACAAAGCCAAGTCACAAATGGAAGTCACTCAAATGGTTAAAAAGACTCCCTCCCCACTCCAGGAAAGGGTGACAAAGCCTGGGGTGTACCAAGAAACTTAGTTTCTTCAGAATCCAGAAGTATCTCTGCTTTACCAAATAGAGGGAAAATCCAGATGATGCCAGCTGGTGCGGGAGGAGGAGTCCCTCCCTGGAACAAAATGACTTCAGAAATTTAGTCTCTCTTCTCCATCCTGGGTCAACTTCCTGCTAGTGACTGACACCCATTCAAATGGGTGTTTTTTTCTTCTGGTCATCACTTGCCAAAACTGTTACCAGAGTTTCTGTAGTCAGATCCTGGGCCCTGGCAGCTGTGACAAGCTGTGCTCAGCGCCTATCCTCAAAAGACTAATTTAAGGGACAGGTAAACTGGGAGGTGGTGGAGCACACCTTTAATCCCAGTACTCGGGAGGCAGAGGCAGGTAGATCTCTGTGAATTCGAAGCCATCCTGGTCTACAAACCTACACAGAGAAACCCTGTCTTGAAAAACCCAGAGAGAGAGAGAGAGAGAGAGAGAGAGAGAGAGAGAGAGAGAGAGGTAGCAGTGAAAAGCAAAAGATTGCTTCCACCTGGCCACATGGGGAAGAGGCACAAAGAAAGAGGACCAGTGCCCCGAACCCCAGCCTTGACTTCAGGATCCTGAGAGAGGCCTTCCAGAACAAAAGGAAGGTGATGTATCATAATCAGCAGCCATGACTTATGAGTGATTCTGTCTGCACCCTGTAGCACACATGACTGAGTCAGAATGTACATTACAATAAAAAGGAGACAAAAAGACCAAGATGGAAAGGAAAACTGATGAAGGGTGTAGAGGTTGCTCTGCTGTGCTGAGCTTTTGGCCAGAAGCCTCCATGTCCCATCTCTTTACAAGAGACCTCCACGACAAAAATAGGAAGCAAGAGGCAGACAAGACTTATGCAGTCCAGGGCAGAGTGTGGTCCTGATCACATGTCTATCTCTGTTATGGTTTCTCTTACAAGGGTGTCGGAAAAGTTGTCAAAACAGTGTGAATCTGTTTCCTGGAAACAACTTCCTGCTTCTTGTTGGCCAGTTGCCATGGGGGCTTGTTCCTCAGCTCACTAGCTCACAGCCACTCTTGGATATGACTTTTCCTTTCTTAGCAAGCTATTTGTATTCCACGTCTAGCTTGAAAGCCATGACTTTTCCTTTATCTCCCCGCAGCTGCTGGATTTTCAACTAAGCTCAACTGTTTTTCTCTTAAGCACTAATAAAAATTGTCTTTGGGTTTCATTTTGAGCCCATCTCTAAATTCTTTTAATAACAAGACTAGAAATCTTCAAAGGGAACCTGTTTCCCCAGTAACGACAACTCAAGATTCTGGGGGAAATTCCAGTTTCTTGGGGACCACTGTTTCAATAGTTTGATAGCTAAAGGGAGGGGTTCATGAGTCTTTAGAATATCTTTATTCCTTGAAGGAACACATGAAAGAGAAGGGTTGGATACTGGAGAGGAGAAAAAAAGCTTCTAAAGATGGGGGTAGGCTAGCTTTGTGGTAAACCCCTTTAATCCCAGTACTCTGGAGACAGAGGCAGGAGGATCTTTGTGAGCTCAAGACTACCCTACTCTACACAGCCTGGGATATATAGAGCGAGCCTGATTCAAATAAATAAAAAAAAAGTAAGGAGAAGAGGCTTTGGAAGTTCACAGAAGGGGTCACAGGACAGTTAAAAAAAAGATGACCCAATGAGAAGAAGAAAGGTGAGGTGAACCCAGTGCCACTTGCTTTTCTCACAGCATGGGCCAGAAGTGGGGTTTCCCCCATCTCAGAGGGCTGTGGTTTGTGGCTGTCTGGAGAGGGAACCTCAAACTAAGCTAGCCTGAGGGAGTGAGCACAGCATGTCAGAGCTCCAGTGTGAGAGACTGACTTAGGAGGCTCAGGAGTGAACTATACAGGGAAAGGCGATCCCACCTTTGTGTCTGGGAGCAGACTTCATCAACTGAGTATCACTGGAGTTTGGTGCCATTGACTCTGATGCCAGTAGATATCCAAACCAATAGATGCACAAATTGCAATATGTGGAGATTTCAAATCACAGAACAAAAGACATGGAAAAAGCAAGTGTCTTAATTTGCTTTTTGTCATTGTGACAAAACACTGCCCAAAAGCAACTTGGGAGGAGAAGGGTTTTTTTGGAATTGTGGGGTGGGTGGCAGAATGATAGCTGAGTTCATTCTGGGAGACAGTTCAGAGAAAGCAAGAGTGACAGCTGTACGGAGCACTGTGAACTGCTCCTAAAGGGAGTGGTCTCACAGTGGGGAATCTGCCAAATGGGCCCTGGGTTTTATAAGCCCCTGAGACTTTCTATTTTCCCTGTCCATCCCACCCAGGTACCCACCCCCAGGGAAGGCTTTTCTTTCCCACTATTTTTCTGCCACAACGTTTCCTGGGAACAAGGAACAGCCATCTTGAGAAACCAGCCCCAGCCATGTGTTGTGTATGCCTTCAATCCTAGACAGAGGCAGGCGAATCGCTGGGTTTGAAGTCAGCCTGACCTACTTTATGAGTTCCAGGACTGTCAGGGCTACACAGAGAAGCCCTGTATTGAAAACAAACAAAACAACAACAAAAAAGGAGCCAGCCCTTGCTTTTCTTATCTTCCTGTCTCCTCCCTTATCCTCACCCTCACTGAGAGAAGCCAAGGCAGTAAGCTGAAGGCAGGAACCCAGAGGCAAGAACTGAAGCAGAGGCCAGGGAGGAATGCTCCTTTCCCCAGCTTATTCAGCTACCTTCTTTTGTGTGCTGTCTGCCTGCCTACAGAGGGACATGGCCACAGTTGCCTGGGCCCTTCCACATTAATCAGCAAATTAGAAAAAGGCCCCAAAGACACATCCTCAGGCCAATCCAAGCAACACAGTTCCTCAACTGAGGGGTCCTTCTTCTCAGGGTCAATCTGACAAAAACCAACCAGCACAGCAAGGTAACATGGATCTCCCAAAAACTCATGACCTCAGTTCCCAAATTCAAAGGCACTGGGTCAGACAAAATGCAAGCTTGACATTCCTCCAAATCTTGTCTTTACTAGTAAGAAATGCAGGTGGCAAGCATTGATAAAAATCAGGGCAGAAATTAATGAAAACTAAAAACAAAAAAAACAAAAAAAAAACAAAAAAACAAAACAAAACAAAAAAAACAAAAACAAAAAAACAATTGTTTAAAAATGTTAGCTCTTTGGAATAAAGCTAATCCAGACCCACAGGTTCTCTTGCCAATATAACCAAAGAAGAGAAGACCCAAGTTTATAAAATCAGAGGGTAAAAGGGGTTTACAGCAGGTCCCAGTGAAATCCAGGGCACTATTGGGGAAGACTTTGGAAACATACATTCTTGGGGGTGGGAGGAAAAACCCTGAAAAATCTAGAAGAAATGGATAGTTTCCAAGGTACGTGTGGCCTACCAAAATTAGATCAAGCATATACCAACAATTTAAGCGTTTCCCTGAGAAGCAGCGAGCCGAAGCACCGAAGCCACAATGAAATCTCCCAACGGAGAGAAGCCCAGGCCCAGAGAGAGTCACTGCTCACTTTCTATCAGGTCTTGGGTAAACAACATCAGTGTTCTTCAAACTATTCTGAAAACAGAAAGAGAAGGGGTCTCTACAACAGCAATGGATGAGGACGCACCAATAAAAGAAAACTACAGACCAGATTCCTGATGAATGTGGACAGAGAAAGTCTCAACCAAATGGAAACCAAATTCAAGAATACACTAAGAAATTTGCACATCAATCCAAATTGGTCTCATTCCAGATGCAAGGATGGTTCAACATTTGCAGATCAATCAATGTGACAAAACAGTTAAGGTCAGAAATCATGTCATCGTCTCAATAGATGCAGAAAAGGCCTTTGGTAAAGTTCAACAACCCTTCAAGATAAAAGCCCCAAAGAAGCTGGGAATAGACAGAACATATGTCAGCATAACAGAGGCTATTATATGACAATATTTTATTATTTTGTTAAATAGCCAACATTACATTAAACAGGATGCTCTAAAATCAGGAACAACAGGCTGGGGAGATGGCTCAGTGGTTAAGAGCACTGGCTGCTCTTCCAGAAGTCCTGGATTCAATTCCCAGCACCTACATGGTGCTGTAACCATCTGCAACTCTAGCCCCAGGGAATTAAACTTGCCTCTTCTGGCCTTTGTGAGCATTACACATGTGGTCCACAAAGTGCTTGCAAGCTAAACATTCATAAGCATAAAAATAAAGATTAAAAAAATAAAATCAGGAACAAGACAAGTACTGTTGCATTTTGTAAGTATAGCTTCGTTCATGAGCTCCACAGCTGCCAGTGAGGCCATGGGAGACTTAATAAAGTAAAGCCTGGCTTTGAGAAGTGGGCCACTGGGGCTGTTCATAGCCTCTTTAGGTCCGATCTTCTCTCCATGGCCTCTCCATTCAGTTGTGAGCAAGCTGCCTATCCTCTTACAGCCACAGCTGAGAGCTGCTGTTGACACCATGCTTTCCCTGCCGTGGCAGACTGTCCCTTTAAACAGTGAGCCCCAACAATCTCTTCCTCCTTTAAGTCGCTTCCTGATGGTCATTTGGTCACAGAAGTAGTTCAGGTGGGTCCTCTCTTGGCTCTCAGTATGCTGCCCCAAGTTCTAACTTTAGAGCAGTAAGAGAAACGAAGGAGATACACCTGGGAAAGGGGGATGTGACGTTTTCTCCATGTGCAGATGACATGATCTTGTACTTAAACAATCTGAAAAGAGTCTACGAAAAAACAGACTGTGTAGACACTTTCAACAAAACAGGATATAGAATCAATGTACAAAAATCAATAGTTTTTTTTTTTTTTGGTACGGCAATGATCAACTTACAAAAGAGGGAAGCCGGTCCATAGTAGTTAAATTGTTTAAATGGTTAAAAATCAAACACAAGGATAAGCCTAATCAAAGATGTAAATGAACTCTATAATAAAAACTAGAACTCTGAAGAAAAAGACACTAAAGATGGAAAGACCCCCTCCCCTGCTCATCCTTTACAGTGTTATAGAGATAGGTGTACTGAAAGTAGACTGCAGATTCAATGCAACTTCCATCAAAATTCTAGCATTCTTTAGAGCTAGAAAACAGCAAAACCCCTAAAAAACAAAAAACAACATCTTAAAATGACATGAAGTATCAAAGACCCTGAGTAGCCAAAGTAGTGTGAAGTACTAAGAGGAGTGCTGGAGGCGTCACAATAGCTACTTGAAACTATCCCACATGTGAGGATTGATGGCCAACATGTTCTAATAATGAGGCATTTTAGTTTAGTTTATTTAGGGTTCTCAGGGTACGCAGATCGCTTTTTCTTCCAGAAAGGCAATCTGCACTGTGTTGTCACCACCAAAGCCCACTGAGCCCAGAACCAGCCAGGGCGTGGCTCTGCTCTGCTGCTCAACCATTGACTATAGACAAGAAAGTAAAGGCAGGGCCTTTACCATGGGGATGAGCAGTACAATGGGCTGGGCTTCCGGTACTCATTCAAGCACTGAGTCACACCGAGGGAAGCGAGCCAATGCTTACATGAACTCAAAGCATGCCTTTGCCACCAAGCATGTGCATGAGGCCATTCATAAGGAGAGGACTGCCCACATCAGGGATGAAATTTTAAAATAAAGAAGACATTTCCCAGCTTTTAATTGCAACCTGGAAGCCCTCCCATGTGTCAGTAATATATTGTAAAGGACACCAAAAAGGGACTGAGCCTGTCAGCAAAGGAAACCAGCTAGCTGATCAATCAGCCAAGAGAACTGGCAACAAGTCAAACTCTTTTACAGCCTGGAACTAGCTTCCAAGGTCCCACTGGCACCAGAATTGCCCTTTTCTCCACAATATACTAAGGAAGAATACCAATGGGCCATGGATGAAGGTGAGATTGAGGAAACAGGGGCCTGGTGGAAGCTACCAGACCAGACACTCTTCTTTTCTAACATGGTGGTGACCCAATGCCATGAAATGACTCGCTATGGAAAAACCTTTTGAGTTGTATTAATTTTTACCTAAGTCCCTTCCACCACATGCACACACATACACAGATCAGTGCTTAGCTGTGTGGTGTGTACACAAAACAAGGACAGCCAAGGGCCTAGGCCTGATCCTGGGGTTCAGGTAACAGGTGTGGCTCCTCTCAAATATACAGAGGTCGACTTCACTTATGTCAAGCCTTGTGGAGGCTACAGAGTTATTTTGGTGTTAGTTTGAACCTACTTGGGATAGGATGAAGTCTTTCCACATATACTATAAGAGCATAGGAGTTGGTCAAGGCTTGGCTGAGAGAGGGGAATTCCCTGATAAGACTGCACCTTACCATTGGATCAGCCATTGAGCCTCTATTTGTGTCAGCAATATTGGTCATATTCTGACCAAGACTTTGGAGGCAAACTGTTAGCTCCACACTGCTTATAAGTTCCAAAGGTCAGGGATAGTTGAACATTTGAACTAGACCCTCAAGACTATTTTAGCTAAACTTTGCCAGTTGCCTTGGGTTATGTCATACCAAGCCCTGTTCTGAACCTGTTATACTCTGAGACTCTCAGGCTATTCTTCCATTGAGATTCAACAGGGGAGACCTCCTTTGGTAATAGGAGAACTAAAAGGAGACCCCTGGCAGGTAGCTGGCCTAGAGACGTCCTTATACCTCCAGGCCCTAGGAAAAACCCTCTACCATATCACCTTGGAAACCCTAGAAAGGTCCCTGATTCTCTTAGGAAATTGGGCACATGCCCACCAACCAGGAAACAGTCTGGGTAAAAAAAAAATGGAAAAAAGAACCCCCTCCAATCCATTTGGAAAGGTCCTCACATGGCGATTCTGATTCTGTTCACTGCTGTTATAGTTGCAGGTGTCACTCCATGGATCCACAACACTTGGGTTAAAGAGGCAGCACCCCAGAATAGTAGGAGCCTCGGACTATCAGAGTCCACCCTGACCAACTTCTCTGGGTCACTGTCTGTAGGCAACGGAATCTTTCTAAGATCTTCAGCTTTGCTTTGGCCACACCAGAGATTGGCCAATCTATGCATGATCGAAACTTGAGGAATTTCTTCACCCTCACTTCAGTTGCAAACCTGGAAGTCACCTGGCTTACCCACGGTAGAGGATTTCAAAAAGGGACACTTGGGAATTAGGGTCACATTGCCATCTGTTTCATTGGGATTTGTTCCTGGCTGCAACAATTCCCAGTGAGTGCAACCAGACACAAAAGATTGTCCTAACCATTTTTAAATTATAAATTTGATAAGTCCATTCAGGAGGATCACTTGTTTTTTCTTTAGTTTTTTTTTAAACATTTACTTATGTATGCAAGTGCTCTGTCTGCATGTATGCCTGCATACCAGAAGAAGGCATGGATCCCATTATCAGTGGTTGTGAGAGGCCATGTGGTTGATGAGAATTGAACTCAAGACCTCTGGCAGGGCTGAGCCATTTCTCCAGCCCCACATATTTTTTTTTTTTAAATAAAATAACCTATGTCTTGTTAAATGCTGTAGTACTAGGTCACACCCTTTACCCACCTTGTGCTTGCTATGAGTACCACCTCTCCTTCTGAGACAATGATCTTGATATATGAATCACAGCAAAGCCTTCCTATTGTACTCACAAGCGACAGAACTCCATCACAGGGCCACAGCCAGAGCATCCCCTATTCTGCTAGCCCACCTACGGAGTCTGTTCATGCCCTAAACCAGTTCCTCCTGATGAGCCTGTTCCCATCCCTAATCCTAAGTCAGATGATGGCATTGCCACCATGCCTAACATTACACATCAAACAGATGTTATGAGGTCTTCTCCCATTGCAAGTATGGGAAAGTAGACTGGCTGAGAGAGATGAAAACACAATATTGGAATTTTCCAGATCAGACCTACCCACACATTTCAAGCCCCATCTATTGAAACACTAACCCAAACTTCCTCCCTTACCCTGATTCAAGTCAAACCAGGCTCATTTTCTAGATCCTCTCCTCTACCAGATCCTAAAGCACTGCTCACTACCTCCTCAGACAAACCAGTCCTCACCTGGCAAAAGACTGCTTTGTTTATACTTTAAAAGGTGATTATTTGGCCATGCCAACACCACTGAAAAACTTAATCATGATGGGGTCACTGACAGACCCCTCCATGTTAAAATCTGTCAGAAGGGGAGCTAAACTATCTTGAAGGGCTCCTACATGGGTTACCATGAACAAGGGAACAAAGGCTATAAAGAATTGATCACTAACCAACTTGACCAAACCCATGACAATCAAAGCTTTGTCCATCCTACACAAATATCTTGTTTTTTTTTTTTTTTTTCTTCACCAAGGACTCTTTTGTATATGGAGTAGATGCTTTGTTAAGTTTACCTGATCACTGGACAGGTACCTACATCTTGGCTTTCTCACTCTTTAGATGGACATACTCCCCAATAACCAAGAATAAGCCTTTCCCTTTGCTACACACATCTGGCCAAAAAAGTCATCCAATTCATATCATTATTGGTTGGGTTAGGGATTATGGCTGGAATAGGAACCATTGCTTCATCAGCCACCTTCAATCAACAATTGTCCAGGCATATGACAGATGACAGATTCCCTGGCTGCAGTGATACACAAAACAGGAGGACTAGACCTGCTAACTGCTGAGAAAGACACCTGCCCTTTCTTAGATGAAAAATGCTGCCTCTATGTGTCTGACTACAAGTCAGAGGTAGTCAGGATGTGGGCAAATTACAAAGAAGAGACTAGAATTGACTGATTCCTGGAGTTATTAGAGCAACAGCTGGAGTTGGGCATCCTGGCTCCTCCAACTAGATGGGTCTGTTCTCGTGTTTTCTATCTTTTTTATAGCACTCCTGTTTAGTCCCTGCATCCTTAACATTCCTGTCTCATTGGTCTCTTCCCATATGGAAGCCATCAAGCTTCAGATGTTCATTTGTCAACTTTGGACCAAGACAACCTGGGAACTGATGACTTATGAAGGAATAAGGTCATCAGAATAGGATTACAATGAGTAAAAAGTTTTCTTCTCTTACAGCTCAGACTAACATGGTTTGAACTCTGCTTCTGTGATCCTGTGGACTTCCTACATCAGCTGAAAATCCTCATTAGCTTTAGAAGCAGACACTTGCAAAGCAGTGACTCTAACCTTATTACTTCCATTTCTGTAAGCATGCTCCCTATCAGAAAAGTTCTGCTAATGGTACTCAGTCACACAGGCGAAAATTCAAACACACCAATAACAGAAAAGCTTAAAAACGATGCTGAAGGAATGGTGAACCTGGGTGTAGCTTCTCAAGACTGTTAGCTGAATCCGCTGGCATGTTAAAGCTGTGTTCTCCAACTGTCCAAGTGGCGGTGCTTGTTTCTTGATAGCCTGATGTCTGCAATATTTTCATTAATTAAATGTCCCAGAGATCTTATTTATTTTTCAACAAATTGCAGTTTGGTTTTGGAGGCTATAAGCTTCTTTTCCCATGATAGTTTAGGACAGTGGTTCTCAACATGTGGGTTGTGACCCCTTTGGGGTGTAAAATGACCCTTTCACAGGGGTCACCTAAGACCATTGGAAAACACAGATATTTACATTATGATTTATAACAGTAGCAAAATTACAGTTATGAAATAGCAACAGAAATAAATAATTTTGTGGTTGAGGGGGTCACAGCAACATGAGGACTTATATTAAAGGGTTACACCATTGGGAGGGTTGAGAACCCCTGGCTTAGGAGATCAGTAGTCTACAAGGCACTAGGATCTCTCTATTTTTGGAGAAGTCAAAAGGCCAACTATGGTAACTGGACTGTTCCTACAAGTTGAAAAATCTCATGCAACTTTCTCTAAGATTTGGCCAAATAAGAGTTGGAACTTTGATGAAATCCCGTGGCAATACCAGGCAACAATATTTTTGTCCCATTTCTGGGATTATCCTTTTCAAAGAAAGAGAGATCTCTGGAAGGTGTACGCAGGATTCCTCCTGTAGATCAACTACACCAAATGAACCATTTGAGATGATGAAGAATTTTCCTTAATTGGGCACGTGGGTCAAGAACTATGACAATTTGATTAACAGTTCTCAGTTCTCAAACTAGCTGATATGATCCAGCTAGCTCTCTGCCTGTGAGAACTGGAGTGCTTCAGCGAGACACACAAGTTCCTAATAATCCATCTCAAATTAACCCCTCAACCCCAGGTTGTCACCCCCTGCCCCATCTTCCAATAGGGATAGGATACCCCTGTTGTTTTATCTAATTTTTATGTGCATAATTTTTGGGAGTGGGGTGGGGTTTAAGACAGAGTTTCTCTATGTAGCCCTGACTGTCCTGGAACTCACTATGTAGACCAGGCTGGCCTCAAACTCAGTGATCCAAGAGCCACCTGCCTCTGCCTCCTGAGTGCTGGGATTAAAGGCTTGTATTGAAGTAATTTTTAATCCCCTCTGTTGCCCTTCTTCATGCACACTAAAGGCTCAGTCTCCCCCGCCCCACCTCTTCTTTTAAGGAATTTATTATCCCCGTCTCTCCTTTTACATTCAAACTAACCCCACATCACAATCAGTCCCACTCTAGGCACCTAGTTCCTGCTTCAAGGACAGACAAGAGTGGCTCTTCAATCATTTTCATCTCCTAATCTCATCTTTTCCAAAACTAGAACTTGCATTTCCTCCCCTTTTATTCCAGAGACTATCAATTTTTCCCTGGAAAGTTTAGCCTCCCTGCCCAGGTTGGTAGGACGGAGAACAGTGTGCAGTCCTCGAGTCCACTAGAAAGTAATTTCCTCTCCCTCTCATCCTGCCCTTAAATTTATCAAGGGTTCTCAGTAGTAGCAGCTAGAAAAACAAAACCAGAGTGAGCCCCTGGCCCCCTGATCCTCATCGAAAATTGTAATAAAGATTATATGTCTCCCCACTTTCTCTATTCTAGGTATCCTCTGTCAAGATCTCACTTTCCTACCCACTAATATCTTACAAATCCTCATGTCCTTTCTATCCCTCTGATGGGGTTGTGGTCTAGGACCCCAACTCTTGGAGGAACTTTTTGACTACCTCTTCCACCATCACAGAGACCACAATCTTTTGTTCCTCTTACAAGCCCTTCCCGAGCTCTATGTAATACATCTCTCTTTGGAAATGTTCAGTCTTCAGGCCATAGTGGACCTTGAGGAGCCTTTGGCCTGATGGCTCTTGTGGATTTAGTCGAGAACATTTTCTCATTTGTCTTCCTGGACCTTTGGATGATCTTTCTTCTTTTTCTTCCTGGATTTCAAACATCTCAGGAATATTTTGTGACTTAGGTGTTAATTCCCTAGTGCCCCAAAGAATTCATCTGGGAGGTCTTGCATCTGAGCTCTGCCTTGGGGATTATTATCATCCTTTTCAAGATCTCTATTTGGAAATTTTTGTCATGCTTTGGGAACTCCTCTGAGGTGAGGTGTTGTCTTCCCTAGATAATCAAAGCTGTTCTTCTAATCATTCTTCCTTCTCTTCCGGAGAAAGAATGGTCAAAAATGATACTATTTCAGGCCACATGTAAAAACTAGCACCCAGAAATCAGTCCAGTTATTCTGTAGACCTATGGGATCTTCCAAAGAGTCTTTGTGTCAGTCTTGAAGCTCCTAACTTTGGTGTTAGTGAGCAGAGCATTTACAAATCCACTCCCTCTTTGTTCATAGGAACAACCCCAGTGGAAGTGATTGTGAAGGCTTTAGAGGGAAGGTCAAGTTCTTGTATTTCTTTCCTGAGGCCAGAGGTGGGTTTGGGAAGGGCTGTTGGTTCCTTGTGATCTGATGCCCCAGCTCCTGCTTTCAGGCCTCCCTGCCCTCTGCTTTGAGGGACATATGGAGTACAAATAAGACAGAGACCCTGGGCCTTTTTTTTAAAATTGGGATCTGCTCTCTTTTAACAAGAAGGACAGTTTATAACTCTTTCAGCCAACCAAGGGCTTAATTTATTTCCTCTGTGAGGGTAAGACTTCTATTAACATAAAGCTGACAGCCAATCCTCATATGACCAGCATTTTGATGCAAAGACAGAAGGCTTGAGGCTAGGTTCTTTTGACCAAGTGAAACAACATTTAATCATTTCTGTTTTTCTCTTCTCATCTTGAAACCTCAACATTTCTCTCTAATAGATTATTAAGAGACATCAGAGGAAGACTCCTAATTTCCCCTTTTTCTTCTGGAGACCTTCCTGAGTCCCCTCTGCCATTGGTTTTCTTCTCAGAATTGTCCTGGGTCTTTTCTGGAGGGTTGCGAATACACCAACATCAGGCGGTGTTAATGCCCAAAGGTGGGATGGACATAGCTCCAGCTCTCCCAGAGGCTGAAGGATTGGCTCCCCAAATACAGAAATCCCAGAGAGCACCCTATTTGTGAAGGATGGGAACCCACAGTTCATAATAATGGAGAGTCCCATGTAGCAAAAATGAGGTAGTTTTAGTTTCTGCAGAACTGAGTGCCAGCCTAAAAAAAACAAAAACAAAAATGGGGGGTGGGGTGGGGTGCATTGATGGAGGATAGAGAATGGTTTTTATAACCCTGGAGGCCCCCTTCCTCCTCTTCCTCATTGGCTGAGTAACACAGTTGCAATAAAAATCTTACATATCAACTTCCTCACGTTTTTCTCAACAAAGACTACAAGTGGGCTCAACTGTGCATTTTTCATGCTCTATTTCAGAGAGTCTAAAAAGCGTGAATTTGATCAGTTTGTAAGCAAGCAATTGGGCAAGCTTGGCTCTTAATAATATTCCACTCTAAGCTCTTTCTTTGGGTAGTGGGTAGCTAGACTAGCAGATACCGGCAGAAATCTAGTGTTTTCTATTCACCTACAGCTGTACTTCAAGGCACTTTTGTCTTGAAGATGGACCATTTTGTTTTATCTCTTACACACAGAATCATAGTAACCAAAACAACATGGCATTGGCACAAAACAGGCACATAGACCAATGGAATAGAATAGACACAGCCATCTAATCTTTGATAAAAGTGTGAAAAATATACACTGGGGAGGGGGGAGCCCCTTTGGCAAATGGTGATGATAAACTTGGATATTCGCCTGTAAAAAGAATGAAACTAGATCCACAGTTCTCATTCTATACAAAAAACAAAGATGGATCTGGAGAAGGTCTCTGGTGAGACACCGTAGAGGCATCACGTGGCAAGAGTGTGGTAGAGCAGGGAGACAAAAGAGGCCAGACACTTTGTGACATACTCTCACAAGAACTAATCTATTCTGAGACTAAATTCGAGACTAAAACAGATGAATCTCCCTTAAAGGGCCCAGTAGTACCAAGAAATCAGGTTTCCTTTTGTGGGTTCTTAGTCTCACTGATAAAATAATTTTAAAAATAGACTCAGAAGGAAGCTTGAGGACCATTTTATTGGAGTTTGAGAGAAAATTGACAAGGCAGGCAAGCTGCAAATCATGGCAGCCTTGGGAGGAGGGAGCTAAGGAAGAGGCCATGCCTTCTGTTAGGCTGAGCAATGGAGGGCTGCAAGCATCGCAGAAAGGGAGTCTTCAGAGAAAACAGTGAGAAAGCCCAGTGTGTTTTTCATCTGTATTAATTGTACTCATCACTTAAAAATAGAATGTAACCATATTGTAATTTTTATATTGCTTGAAAGATTCTACTGGGCTACATAAGCTGTAAAGGGAAAAATGAAGAAGAGAGAAGGAAGACATCAAGAGAGACAGAAGGGGAACATCAGGGCAGAAAAACAGAGTAGATAAAGAAGAGAGTAGAACAAGCAACAGAAAGGATCATGAAATGAAAGAGAAGCTGTTATCCCCCAGAAAAGAAGCCTGTGTGGTTTTTCTCACACCTCGTTCCCAGTCTTTCTGACCTGCAGAAGGCTGAACCCTCTGTACTTGAGGAGTGGTCCACTGGCAAGTCCATTTGGGGCTAGCTCTTATCAGAGGACACAATAGCACGCACTTTTCTAATCTTTGGGGTAGATCAGAATATTATGTCTCCACCTAGGGCCAGAGGTAGAGCTCACATTCCACCCTTCTGACCAGGAGGAAGTCACCTTCCCTCAATGGGCCCTAACAGAGCTCTGACACCTCCCACCTTCCCATATGGTAAAATGAAAGGTTAGGTTCACAAAGAGGGAGGTCCTTCCTGAAGGGCTTCCACACCTGCTAATGTCTGTCTAGCTGCTTAATACCACCTCTCTCGTTACCATTGTGCTGGCAATTAAATTTCAACGTGAGTTTCACTGAGGACAGACAACAGCCAATGGATAGACAAAACAGTTTTTTTTTTTTTTTCAGGCAACATTGTTTGGCAATAAAAACTAATGAACATTATGGTCCACTAGAAGCTTTAAAATTATGCTACTATGTACCTCAGCTATCTAATTTCTGGTTATGTATCTTAGAAAACCACAAGTAATGTCTTGAAGAGCTATCTGACCACCTATGCCTATGCCAGGACTATTCACAATAGGTGAGAGGCAGAAGCATGCCAGTGTCCACAGAGAGTAGATAAGCTATGTGGTGTGACACACATGCTGGCAAGGCACTCTTCCCCATGTCTTCTTCAACTCAAGAGTTGAGGGCGTTCATAGTTTTTCCTGGCTGCTGCAATTGTATCTATCAATTTTTAGTTTTATATATTGTACCAAAAAAAAAAAAAAACCCAAACACCCCAAAAACCATTCTCATAAAACCTATTGTTTTCTTACTTGGGAGAGCTGGTATGAAAAATGCTTCATTTTGTGAAGGGCCTTTGAAAAGTGTAATATTTTACACAAATTCTTTAACCCCCTTTTAAATGTTTAAATATTTACATTTAAAGGCTGGATAAGATATTTCATGTTTGGGGGTGATGCATTCCCTCACAATTCTTTAGAAATCCTGACAGCTCCACTCATCACCCACCACTCACACTCATTTAGCTGCTTTGCATTTCCAGTCGCTTTTATCCACCTTCTATGTAATAGGTTAAGTTTATTTAAAAATGAATTGGTTTCAGTGACTGAAACTAATGTTCTGTTTTTAATTAAAAATGTCCCATTCGTATCTCCTACACTGAATTCTTGTTGGTATCCTGACATTTACATAAGACTCTACAATCATTTGTTTATCATTAAGGTCCACTAGAAATCCTTTGTCCCTCTGGTCCTGATGGAGCAGGAGTGGTGGCCCTGGGGAACAAGTGCTTCTGTTTCTTGCTCTTCTGGTAAGCTCTCAGCATCTTGTACAGACAAGCTTTGTGGGCATACACTCCCCCTGACCCACTGTCCTTGGCATCTCCAAATCTCCCCAATGGTGGATGGCCGTGTTTTACCTGAACAGAGCGCTGCTAAGATTCGCCCTACTTTCTCTTCACAGAACATATCCACTCTCATGCCTTCCCCTAAATTTTGGAGTCTTAAGTGATAATAGGCAGTGACCTATACCAAAGTTAGCTTGAACGTTTTCAAAACAAAACAATGCTCATCCGTGAAGCATTGGTTTTTAAAATGTCAGAGAGCATCACTGACTCAACCCAGTGTGGTTGGGTTTCTGGAGCTCCTGCTTTCCTCTCCCCTATGTTTAGGAGTGGAGTGCTCACAGACCAAGACCGAAGCTCATGTACAAGATCAGGGCATGCTAGGGATTTCCACGAGAGCCCTGTGTTTTCAACACACACACACACACACACACACACACACACACACACACACACACACACACACACACACACACCACAACCTTTCACCAGTATTGTGGGTCTAAAACCACAGGCAGGGTTTGTTCTAACTTGGGCACTGACAGTGTAACTTGGTGTGGGATGCGCACAGGTCTGCAGAGCTGCCAGCTTTGGCCTCTGCTCCTGGAACTGGGGCAGGGGAAGTTGCAGAGGACTAATGTCTGCTCCACCAGTCTTTCTTGGATCAGTCCCCTTCCTGGAGCTTCCCGAGTAAAGAACACGCTTCATCACTGAAAACAAGTGTGGATCCAGAGACCTTGTGCCTAAAGCACTTTTCTCTTTCATTTCTCTTTCTAGGTGTGACTTATCCATTCCCTTAGACAACTACATTGTTCATAGTTGTTGCGGGGCTCTTGAAGAAAACCACGAGGTCAAACTCTTGAGTTTACAGATGAGGTCACTGAAGGGCAGGGAGGTGAAGGGGCCTTCTTAGAGCCAAGCTGTTGATTAGAGTTGAGCAACAACCAATGTGCTGTGTCTGTCTCAGTCTTAACCCAATCTCACACGTTCTATCTCACAATTAGAAGACACTGGTATCCTTTATGAAATCTTATACTCACTCTAGGACAGTGATGAGATCTTTGTTGATGAAATCAAGGATTCAGCTCTCAAGTTCTCATGCTAAACCTTTTCAGGTCTTGAATTTTTGTTGGCTATCTGGAGAAAATGAAATAATCTATCCAGACAACTCTTACACACTGTCTGCACATAGCTTCTGGGGTTTTATAGAACACATACAGCCCAGTGGTATCTATACAGTGGATACTGCGGCTTCATAGCCCCACATCTAAAGGTAGCTGGCAACAAGGCTGCTGGTCTCAGGACCATAAAGACTTTTTTTTTTTCTGTTTGGAAATGATAGTGTTTACCCCAGGTTCTGTGGCTCTAGCTAAGAAGCCAGAAGTGCTGTGACCTAGCCCCATCTGTTACAAAGCCAGCAGCATGCCTCCTTTCCTATGGACTTCACCCTTGCAGTGAAAACATAACCCAAACCCATCCAGCCATTCAGAGAACCACATCAGGGAGGTGGCTATCTTCCTCACAAGGAGATTCTGGGTTCTCTGAGATCAACTGCCCCACCATTTAAGTCAAAGTTTGTAGCAGTCACTAGGCCACTGTAATGGGTTGGCTGCGCTAGCATGACAGCCTTCAGACGGATTTGCTCTTGTGCTGTTTCCTTATAGTGAGAAGCAGCCTTGCAGTTTACGGCAAGATGCAGCCTTCCTGCTCTCTGTCTACCCACATCTCACCTCCCTGCTTATTTTCCTTCATAGCCCTTACCATCATCTACCCAAGACAGGCAAACCTTCCCTCTCCAGGGTCAGGTAGTAAATATTTTGTGTTTCATGAGCCAGAGGATTCCTTGGTCCACTGCTCAAAGTGCCCCCCACCCTCTCCCACCAAAAAAAACTAATGAAAAGGCATGTGTAGGACTGTCTTCCAATAAAACTTTATGGAGACACTGAAAAAAAAGTAGCAGTATCAGTATTGGCAGCAGGGATGTTAGCATCAGCTGCTCACCATAGGCAAGGAGTGAAGGTGCAAGCCAGACCCCCCAGGCCAGAAGGACCTAGGTGCCTCAAACATACCCTTCCTACTTGGAATGCTTTAGTCCCAGAGACTGCATAGTTAGTGAGCTATTCCAAGCTTGCCTATGAGGAAACAAACAGAAGATCAAAATGTTTAGGAGACTGTTTCGCTCTTCCAGCAAAGTGGCAAAACCTGAAGGAAAAGAGACCTTTGTCCTAAGCCCAGCCCTTTATCAGTCAATTCACATGTGTGGCCTGTTGTGACCAGAGTAATGGAAAGCTAATTAACCTTCTGGGGTGGACTTCTTTGAGGCCTTAGGAAAACTTCTTAAGAGCAAAATCAAGAAGAAGAGTATGAAACAAAACAGGACAGGCCAAGCCTGTCATTATCTTTTGGGGTTCCTTAGAGATCTTGGGGTGGTCCCAAAGGTGTGTTGGTTACTACAGGCTAAGTAAGGCTCCCCCTCCCCTTCATCTTCAGTCACCTCCGGAGTGAGTCAGCAAAGAGAGTGCTTAGATCCACACTGGGTAGTGCAGGGCTCTGGAGTCACTCCCAATCAATCTTATCATAAAATCATTAGAATGCCTCTACTTTGGCACCAATAAAAATTTTGAAAGAGATAAAAAAAGAGGAATCTTTTTATTGGATTCCAAAGAACCAAGGAGAGGCAGTCTTCAAAGTATTAAAAAGACAGAACTTCTGCCCAGATCTTAGTGGGTAGTGCTAGCTGGGGAGTTGAGAGAGCAAGCAAATAGACTTTACTCATTTGTAGAGGGAAGGGTGATGACATAGAAAGTCCTTGGGTAAAGCAGAGACTTCAAATATGATCCCAATGACTCTTTCCTGAATTTTTCTATCCAAGCCCAAGCAGATCAAATTACCAATAACCATGGCTTGTCACCAGCTTGGAGGGGCATCTGAGTGGAGCCATAGACGAAAAGTAACAGATTTCTTGCTCCATGAATGCCAGCTTGTAGGGCAGGACTTTTTAATCTGGAGGACAGCTGAGAGTGTTTTCTCCTCAGGAAGAAGTGAGCAGAATCAAAACTCTGCAGAGGAAACACGGGTACAGCTCATGGGGGCAATCTAGGAGATCCAAAAAACCAGATAAACCAACACGAGTCCTTATTTCATAAAAAAAGACCACAAGCACCAAGCAGTGGTGGCACATGCCTTTAATCCCAGCACCCAGTAGGCAGAGTCAGGCGGATCTCTGTGGGTTCAGTGTCAGCCTGGTCTACAAAGCAAGTTTCAGGACAGCCAGGGCTACACAGAGAACCCTTGTCAGGAAATCTGAACACCCCCCCCCCCCAAAAGAGCACAAGCAGTCCATGAGCCCAAGCCCCTTGTTAACCTGCAAGTTCCTCTCTTTGTAGAGTGGCAGATACTGAGGCAGAGAGAATGAGAACCCTAAAGATGTCTCCACAGTCATGGATTTGAGAAGTGCAGTCATTTTCATTGGCCCTGAGATAAGAGTCGATGTCAGGCATCTGTCTACTTCAGGCCAGGATTCTGATCAGCGAAATTTCCCTTGGGCAGGATGTAGGAGAGGTTGGGGAGGCAGAGGCTCAGGGAATGGGAGGTGTGCTTCACCTGAGTTATTTGGTCCTTTCCCTAAGAAGGGTGAGAGGCAGTTTTGGTAACAGGGTAGGAGACTAACTCAGAGGCTCTGAGCACCACAGGGATGGATATGAAGAATGAAATAGCATCAAAATGGGAAGAGGCTAGGGCACAGATCCCAAAATCTCCTGAGCAGTAGAGGGTGGTCTTCCAGGACTATTCCAACAAATCTAGAGGTGTCTTTGTAAAGAACATGGCCAAACCTAAAGCTTTCTGGGTGGAATCCTGTATTGTACTCATGAGTTCAATGATGTCAAAAGTCAAAACATAACCTCCCTAAATGATGGAGAGAAAACTGCAGGCCCCAGGCCATCACCATATCCCATGAGAGTGGCTCAGAGAACTGTGAGGAGTGCCATAGTTTACACTCTAATAAATCCTTTGACCTCATAAAAAATGACTACTTGGGATTGGTTTAGGAGAACACCACATGAATCAGGAGGTTGGTGTACAGGAAAGAGAACCCATGCCATGTTTTGTATTCCCTCACGCAACCTGGAGCAGGTTGTAGGATGAAGTGTTTTATTGGTGTGTGGGGGGGGGGGGCATTCTTGGCACACCAGAATACCTTCTGCAGTGAAAGTAGCTGGTCCCAAAAGCAGGACTGGGTGTAGGTGCAGGAGGCCCACACTGGTGAGTCATGGGTTGCCAAAGTGTCATCACCCATCTTTCCCCTAGGAGAGGGAGCTGGGAGGTGTGCGTGCAAGTCCCCTGAGAATCCGAACTTCTTAATCTGAACTTCAGAAGCACAGAGGGCTTTCTGAAATCAAGGTGGCTCCTGGGAGCTGGGGGTGGGGTGGGGTCTGAAGCTAGTTCTCTGGTGAGTGATCCTCCTTTTGAAGGTCTTTTCTGCACCCTAAAAGTCTTCTTGTTTTGTGCTAGAGCTACCTATGGTATCACCCATGATGCGTCGATATTTTTTCTTTTAGATTTTTTTTTTTTTTTTTTAGATTTTTGTTTGTCCATGAACTCTAGTCTGGGAATGACCAGGCTGGCTCTCAGTATGTCAGCTGACTTCTGAAATTAACTAAGTCAGGCGAGCAGGGGACACTGGGAAAATTCTCTCATTCAGACATCTTGGCATTTTGTTACCCTTCCTGTAGCTAATGGGTTTTCTGTGCAGAGGGATATGTTTGAGAACATCTTCTCATGCAAGTGCCTCCTTCAGATCTGAACAGTGTCACCCAAGCATTGGCAAGCTCTTCCAAGAATTCTTAACCCCATTTGCTGCCACAAATATTCCTTTATCTTCTTCTGGTTTCCAAATGCCATGCTAAAAAGTTCCCTTTCCTTGCTTGTCTCGTTTTTTCTACAATGCTGCCTTTCAAGCAGACAGATGTTGTTTGATGGGTCATTTCCTCTTTACAGGCACTAGGAGCTGCTATAAAGATTCAGATAAGGGGTCACAGGAGGAAGCTCCAAGGAGCCATTTTGCCCTCCCCTGCACCTCCCCCTCCAGGAACTCAAGCTGTGTTGGGAAACTCAAGCCAAGCTAAGGGTGTGCTATGTCTCCAAGTCTAGCCACTGGAACAGGTGACATCAAGAGACAGCCCCAGGGAAATGTTACTGGTTCAGGTGTCTGGATGTATTTTCCTGATTCTTAGAGGGCCTCCTTTGGGCACTGCCTAGTCCTGGACTGTGCACTATGAGCAAGTCAAAACAGATAAAACAGAAAACTTGACCCTTTCAGAAGCTTGACCCCTTCTCAACAGCCCCTGCACACAGTTCCCATCCAATACACCAAATAGCCTGGAATTCTCCAAGAGCCTCATATCAGCTCTCCTCACATGAGATGAAGCTGGGAACACTGTTTCTTCCTACTAGAACACGTCTATTCCTATGCCAGAGCCCCAAGTGCAAGGTCCATTGTCCAGGGTCCATAGATACCCTAAGGGGCACCAGAATAATTGGAAACGATCCAGTTATATACACATTTTCTTTCTTTCTAGAATATTTTCTACTGCATTATGTTAAAACTGATTATTTTCTGGTTTTTATTTTATCCTTTTTGGGGAAGTATTCAAGAACTTCATTACTATTTTCATTCCTCCACTGTTCTTCATTTAGGAAAAACGAAAATGACCCAAAGAGAAGGGTTGAGAAGAAAGGCCCAACTTTGTGGTCCACAGAACAGGCAGGGGACAGAGTAAGATAGGGGAAGTTACAGTTTGAACCTCTGATCCTAGTCTCCCTTTTAAATAAGGGAGTGGAAACTTGAGGTGTTTGTAATTCTGTATCTTTATGTGGTTCAAAGTGACCCTGACCTCTGTCAGGGGTGTCAGACATTGCAGTTGACACATGTGTTACTGGATTTATAGCCCCTAGAAAGATGAAACCGAGTCTCATTTAACATATACATCATCACTAGGCTTCCTCCTCCTCCTCCACACACACACACACACACACACACACACACACACACACACACTCTTGAGGTACTCTTTCTGCCAGAGCCTTCCTCTCACACCAGCCAAAAGCTATCCAGATGTTGACATTAAAAGCCTTTTCTTAAATAGAAAAAAGTTAGGTTACTATCATGGTCACTGCAGCCTTCCTTGGGAAATAGTTTAGGAAAATAAACAAAAAAGAAAAGAAATCAGCCACTAAATCCATGCTTCCCATGCCCCCTCTACAATGAACCCTGTAGGACTGTCTCTCAAAGAATAAGTGGAGTTTGTTTCTATAGAGGGGAGCTAGAGCTTGACGACTCTGGGCTCAAGATGGAGATCTCAAAGAGACCGCGCTAGAGCCAGAAGAGATACTCAAACTCCAGACAAGTCTATAGCAGACCCTTCTCCCTCCTCCAAGTCCAAGCAGCTAGAGATGCCCCCTACCGAAGAATTTGCAAGTCCCAAAGCAGAAGAGATGAGCCTCAAAACCTAACCATGAGCTGGAGACTTCAAAAGATATACCAGCTCTTCTTCTCTGAGAAAGGGGAAATGTATGGGTCCCCACCACTCTTGGGCAACCCAGGATGCAGATGGCAGGCAAAGCCTGAAACCAAAGGGCTCTCTAACCCTAGTACCAAGTATCTGGTCTCTTCCTAAGAAAGCTTCAGGTAGATTTTATGGGTAGGAGGAGGAGACACCCACAGCTGCACATGGAAGAAAGAGATCAAAGGGGAGGCTAAAGAGCAAGAAAGCCTGTTACACATTTAACATAGAACAGTTCAGGGTAGGGGAGAGAGGGGGAGCCGAGAGATTCCAACCATGCTCTAGGGATATAGTTTGGCATACCCCAAATTAGGCATGAAAATAGTCCACACATCTGTCTGTATTTCTGGTTTCCCTCTTCCTGGAAAAGGATAATGTATAAATCCCCATTGACCTAGGCAACATTCCCATTGGCCATCATGCTCTCCTTAGGCAGCAGGCTGAATGTCAAAATGAAAGATGATGGGTCTTTTTCACCTTGGTGTGTTATGCTTGTCACCTTTCCAGGGCTTTGGCAAGGAAGGCCAACACAAAACATGAAGGCACTTGCTGAGTAAATGGAGACCTTGGGAAGTACTTTGGCTTTGATGAGAGACACAGGGCAAACAGGGAATAAACCACACTTCATAGAAGCTCAAGAGAAAAAGGCCCTCTATGTATGGCCCAAAGATGCCGACAGTGGGAGAGAGTGGTGGATAGGAAAGGAGGCAGAGTGAGAACCCCTCTCCAAGACTCTGGAGTCATTCCACACAATGCCCCTGTGGTAGCAGGAAAAGCACAGATCCCAGTCTTCCCTCAAGCAGCAACCAGGGAAGGCAAGCATGGGAAGGTTTCTTGTTGCATATTTTCTGGTTAAGTAAGCTTCTTGCCAAGAGACTGGGAGCCTGTCAGGTCAGAAGGAATGATGTCTGGGCCCACTAGTGGGGCAAGGCCCCTGAAGGGGGCCTACTCTGGAAACTGCTGACATCATGAGATGCCCTGGCATACAGCACCCAGACTTTATAGACTCTAGGGCATGTTGTGGGGAAAGCTGCCAATGGAAGCCAGGAGATGCCATCAACAACAAAGGGGACAAGTTCCACAGAAGTTGGGACCAGGGCCTGCAGTTCGGTGGTGAAATGTCTTTTATTAAAATTTGCTAACGAGCCCCCTTTGCATTCATTAATTCTCTGACTAGACACTGATGCTGGAGACGTGGAGGAGGCACCACCCTCCTCCTGTAACACCTGAGCATGAATGAAGACATGGCCTCCGGGCCCAGCAATCCAAAAACATCTAGCTTATACTTTTGGTCAAGCCAGAGACTTTCCAAGGGTCTGAATCTTGAGCCATTACCCACCTCTCTGGACTCTTAAAATAGTCCCTGGAATAGTCTCAACCAACAGGCAGCTGTAGACCCAAATGTGGGATGACTGACATCAGTCTCTCTGTGACACGAGCGTAGACAGCAGACAACACAACGGCAGGTGAATTTTTTGTGATCCCCACCCCATGCAGGACACCCTCAATTTCACAATTCTGCAAGATTCTTAAGCAGGAGACTTCAGAGCAGGGAGCCAGGCTCGTTCCCCCTTTGTTTCTGGCTTCGTGCACTGCAGAGTCAGACCTCAATGTTTGCTGATTGAGCGTTAAAGCAGAAGGATGCAGAGGGAGGGGGCAGGGAGCAGAGAGAAGGAGGGGCTGAAGGGCTTTCCCTGACCCTGCCATTACTTTCCGCTTATTCTTGCTTTTGTCCTTCTTTCAGTGACCACTTTGCTCTTCAACTTAAACATCACTTCATCTCATCCTGGAGTTTTTTTCTCTCCCCCCCCCCGCCCCCATTTAATTCCTGCCCCTATTTGCTGGCTACACATTTGTAAGTGTCTCTTCCTCTTTCTTTGCATATCTCATCTATTTCTCCTATGTTTTCTGGTTGAATCAATTACTCTGTATCTTGTTATTGTTTTCTTAGTAAGAGAGGCAGGACCTCGGGGGAGCTGAGGGGCGAAGATAAAGACAAAGCGGATAAAGCACATCCTTAGTATTTCCCATGGGGCAAGACCCATTCTCTCCCCTTTCCCCATGCACTGCCCCAGTGGACCACAAGTCACCATATATGGGGGTGGAAAGATGGCTTAGCTGGCTTGTGGTGCCAGCATGAGAGTCCTGAGTGCCCATTCCCAGCACCCATATGAAAAGCTGGATGCTAGAGTGTGAGTCTATAGTCCCAGCATTATTAAGCAGAGAAAGGAAGATCCTTGGATTTGCTGGCCAGTCCTTGTAGCCAGTGGGTGAGCCCAGGGGTCTGTCTCAAAAAATAAAAAATAAAAAAACCAATGTGGAGAAACAATTGAGGGAGACAGCTGATATCAACTTCTGATTCCCGTATTGCATGTGCACATGGGCACCCCCAGCCCCTAAGAAGTGACTATTCATGTGCCCTTCCCACATATCTCTCTGGGATCTTTCTCATTGCTCATCAGATCTACCAGATGCTGGAAGATAATCTAACCTTGTACGTCAACCCAACTCCCTGTCCCCTTCAGCCCCATCTTAAGAGAAGCAGTTCCAGACCCTCTCTTTGAGCAACTGAAAGGACACCTTTCATGAGAGGTGGGAGTTTCTCTTTGACAGCCTCTTCCCTAGAAGCTGAGAGCTGAGGGCACCAAATGCCCCTGACTAGCTTTCATTTGGAGTGTACTAAGCAACTCCCTAAGGTCCAACCTCACCATGAGATCAGTTACGTCACATCCAAAGAGGCTTACGCGGCATGGGGCACGTCTCCCTCATCTTTCATCCCAGCCTCAGGAAACACCCGGCCACCATAGGCTCTCTCTGTTGAAAGGATACAATCATTCCCCTAAAGACATTCTAGTATGAGTCCATTTTCTAAAGCACCGCAAAGTGGTAGGGAAAGGCTGTTTGCTTTTGGTGCAGAACAAGGGACAGGCAGGTAGAGGCTGTGGCCGCTGATCTTAGATGGTGAGTGAGGTCCTGTGATGTGCCTGAGCTTCAGACCCTATGAGAGTGGGGAGGGTTCTGAGAAGGCTGGGGGTTTTCTGAGGAAGAGCACAAGAAGGCCTTTGCTCTTTTTAGAACCCTGAAGCTAACTGGGGAGAGGCTCTAAGCAGTGGATGAAAATGTCATCTAGAATCACCTGGGTGGTGATTTCTGCCGTTTAAGATTTCTCCCCTTGCAGGGAACTAATGCAGTGGAGTACAGGCAGATTCGCTGAACTCAGATGAGCCTTTAGGGATTTGGTTCCTAGAAGAAATTCTTGACCTGGTTTGAATGAGCAGTGTCTCGCCATAGGCTCCATTATTTAGATATTTGGTTCTGTGTTGGTGACTTTTTAGGAAGATTTAGGAGGTGTGGTCTTACTGGAACAAGTGTATCACAAGGAGTGGGCTTTAAGAGTTTACAGCCCCATGCCTCTTCTAGTTCACCCTCTCTCTCTCTGTCTCTTGCTTGCCACTGAAGATCTGAACGTTCAGTTTCATAAGCCTGCCACCTGCTGCCATGCCTCCTAGCCATGATGGACTCTTACCCCTATGGAATAGTAAGCCCAAGTAATCTCATCTCCATTCCCCCCATAAGTTGTCTTGTTTATGGTATTTTATCACAGCCACAGAACCAATACATGGTTATTTGTGTTATTTATATTGCATTGTTCTTTGATTTTTACATCTTGTTTGGGTGAACAGGTTCCTACATTCTCTTTGAATAGGAACTCTTTTGTGCATTCTACAGTGCCCCACCGATGTAGGAAGAAATTCAGTAGTTCTCTCCATAGCTTCAACTCTCTGGCCCTTGTGGTCCAGCCCTTGCCATTACTGTTTTCCATTTAGGTAGCACCTGCAACTCCATCATTCCATGTGTGTTTCAAAAGACACTGTTAATCTCACAGGGTGGCCCTGCTCCCCAGCTTGGAGAGACGCTGCATCTGGACACACTGGAACTGTTCTTAGTCACTGATATTTCTCAAGTCTGTGAAGTTTAAACCCTTTTCAGACCTTTCCTTAGACTTGGGCTATTCAGAGCCTGTTCAGTTTGGGGGTGGAATTGGGTGAGAATGTGCCTCAATGACTACCAGGAGGATCCGAAAAATGAAGTGTGGCTCTTAAGGTCAATTATAACTATCATTGTAAATGAAATTTCATCCTCACCACTCATCTCCCAGGAGTAAGTGCTCAACCTTGAGTTCAAAGCTAAAAAGGAACCAAATGGCAGGGAAGAGTAGGTTGGAAACTGGGAGAGGGAAAGAAAACAAAATGAAGAGAGATACAAAAGGAAGAGTTCTATTTTCCTCGCTGTGCTAAAATGGGCCGAGGGCTCAGCCAGTCCTGTCCTTAGGTTCTTCAGTTTTACTTCCATCTGACACTCTTGCCCAGGGTATCCCTCTCCTACTCCTTTTCTTCCCTTACACTCCCTTCTCTGCTTCTCTTGCTTATTCTTTTTCTCAGCCTCTGTAATTGTGCTGAACTCAGAGCTATAAGAACCAAAGAGGGGAGAAAAACAACTCTCATTAGCAACTTTACCTTTGAGCTGGACATGATGCTAGCAGACACACTATCTTTCAAACTGGCCTTATAGGCCCATTGTTCTAGGCCTCATCCAAATCTCACCACGTATGATCAGACTTCCAAAGAAGGACATTCAGTTACCACAGATATCCTGAAAGGATGGCTGCTCCTGCATATGCTCATTTCTCCATCCTGTCAGACCAAAATCACCTTCTTTAGTTTTGGTTCCAGGACCCACCCCACCCCCAAAACCTCCTTCTCCTGTCCCCTGCCAACAGACTGGCGTCTTGGCTCACACCCACATCCAGGGCAAATAATTCCAAGGACCAACATGAAGGGCACATCAGACATTTTGAGAAAACCCTCAGAGATGCATGTAATTCTTAAAATTCTTAAAACAGTTGAAATCTAAAGTCAAAATCCCTTACCCTATTTGAAAGCAAAGTCATTTGTACCATTGGGCAAGGAACTGAGGTCAGAATCAACCATCAGCCACCCTAGTCCTGACTGAGCGACACAGAAAGGTATGTGGTGGTGGCACTGTTTTATCTGAAGCACAGGATGCTTCACTGGGACCTTGGGAGGACAGAAAGGAAATGAGACAGAAGATACCCAGAGGATTTGTTTGGGCAGTGAGAGGACTGAAGAGATGGAACAGAAGACACCCCCAGGCTGGGTTTCAAAGGCAGCTGGGGAAACAAGGCTGTCTTCTGATGCCCCCGCCCCCACCCCCACCCCGTTGCATTGGGAAACAGGAAATCTGTAACCTGAAGACCAGGAACAAAGACAAGAATCGTCTTTGCCCAAGACAGATTTCCTCCTGGGAAGCGTTAGTGTGAACTAAAGTAGAAGTCTCATCCACTTCCTGTGGTCTATGCCTCTTACAATTCTTGTTCCCTCACATAGTCTACTGAGTCTACAGTCTTTTAACCCACATCAGCTAGAGAACAATGTGGGCCCATTAAGTTCTCAGCTTTCTGAGGCTCCCAGGTTGCCAGTCCGATGCTATTTCCTAGAGGGTCCCCATTCAGGTAAGAGATCCCTTAAGAACTTAATTTTCTGGGCCAGCACTGTGATGTTATCTTTCTTGCACAAATAAAGCCTGTCTGGGGGTCAGAGAATGGAGCTTACTGCTAGCTAACCATAGAGGTCTGGAGGTCTATACAGACAGGAAGTGACGTAGCTGGGCAGAAACAGGATATAAGCAGAGAGAAACAGGAAATCTCTCTCTTCTCCGATGAGACAGTTATGAGGTAAGGTGTACTGTGGCTTGATCCTTCTCTCTGATCTCTCAGCATTTCCCTCTATATCTGATTCCGGCTTTTATTATCTAGGCCAATTAAGAACTCCATTTACACAGCACCTTTGAAACAACCACAATTAACATAATAGAGACTTCTAGAAGAGGTCACTTTCTTGAGTCTGGGTCTGAGAGATTGTCAGAGGTGGGGACCAGTATACTATTTAACATGCTCTCAGATACTCCTAATAAAAGCCATAAAATTCTCTAGGGGCCTTGGGGCTTCTGGACAGTGGTGTTGGGTATGGCCACCTAACAACAAGAATAGACTGACAGTTTATTCCTAAAGAGGGTCCCCGCAGTCAAAGTACCTCCAGCATGCCTCTTTTTCTCATGGAACCCAGCCCTCATGGCATTGGGTTGAGTAGCAAGAGGAGAGGAGGAGACAGAAGTGCCTCATGGGATTTGAACTAAGTACAGGAGTGGCTTGCATCTGTGGCCTGCAGGAGTCCCGGCCTTCCAGCTATTTAGGAAATTTTCACAAACTGTTCCTTCCACAGTTGTAATATCTGCAACACTTTCCCCTCCTTTAACAATCTCAAGTCTCTATCTTGTCTCTTGCCACTATTGAGTATTTTTTTTAAAGAGGGAAAATGTACATACCATCAAGTTACCATTGTGACTTTTAGTATATTTATGACTCGAGTATGAGTCGCCATCAAGTTCCAGGCTATCTTCACCAGTACAAAGGAGAAACTCAACAGACCTGGAATGGTCCTTCATGATCTTCCCTAATCAGCCCTCTTCTATTATTATTGGTCCACTTCCAGTGCCCACAGATTTTTTTTTCTTTTTTCTTTTTTTTTTTTTTTTGAGACAGGGTTTCTCTGTGTAGCTTTGGAGGCTGTCCTGGCACTCGCTCTGGAGACCAGGCTGGCCTCAAACTCACAGAGATCCCCCTGCCTCTGCCTCCCTAGTGCTGGGATTAAAGGCGTGCACCACCAACACCCGGCTAACCCACAGATTTTCTAATGTTCCACATTTCACGAAGCTGAATGCCTTGCAATATGGCCTTCTTTGTCTGGCTTCTGTAACACTTTTGGGTTTCACCCATGCTATAACCGTTCATCAGCATGCATCCCTTTCTGTTTGGTGAGGTTCCAGAAACTTTGTATTATGTTTACCTGCTCATTCACTGATGAGCTTCTGCCTTTTGACATACTGCAGCAGCTCTGAAAAATTACACATGCATGTTTGTGTGGGTGCCAGCTTTCCACTTTGAGGGAGAGGCCTAATGACAAAAGACCAGGGATTACCACTGGGTAATGCTATGTTCAAAGTTTCTTTGAGACACTTCCTAGCCCTTTGTTAGTTGCTATATTTTTTGCATTTATCTGTAGCGTGCAAGAATCCCCTTTCTCCATATCCTCACCCGCATCAGTCATTTTCTGTTTTTTGTGATAGGTATCTTAATAGGTTTGAAGTGACAATCACCCATGGCTTTCATTTGAATTTCCACAAAGACTAAAGACTGGGAATATATTTCCATGTGGTTTGGGGCCCCTTGTGTGAGTCTTCTTTGGAGAAGTATATGAGGTTTGTACTGCTGAATTATAGAAGTTCTTTGGGTTTCCAGGAACCAAAATTACCACATATGATAAAATAAACTTCAGGGTAGGCATTGTCTTTTCAGGATGCCCAGAGACATGCAAAGTCAAAGTTTAAGTTAGATGTTACTCAATTTATTTATTGTTTCATTCTTTGGTGTTTGGTGTCATTTCTAAGAAACTACTGCTAAATCAAAGCTTATAAAGATTTCCAGAAAACTTGTGGTTTTTAACTCTCATATCAGCAGCATTGACACACATGATTTTTATACATGTTGTACAAAAATCAATCAATTCTACCCTGGTCCACATGACTGTCCCACTCAGCTGTCCCACCACCCATTGTGAAAAAGACAATTCATTCTCCCTTAGTTAATTCTGGCATCCTTATTGGACACCAACTTCCATTATATGAATATTCTTTCTAGATTTCTCTTCCTTGATCTAGTTGTCCATCAGGTGGGCAAACAAGTTGATAAATGAATTGCAATTCAGGGTATTTTGGAAAGTACTAGCAGGTCCTTTACTTTTAAGATAATTTCTCAAAATTTCTTATTTTTCAAGATGTGACTGCAGTTAGGAGAAACTGCTACATTTTCCAGCAACCGAGGCATTGAAAACCCTGGGAAACAGATCAATTATTGGAAACTCAGGCATTAGCATTGGCAGTAAGTGCATTCCTTTAACTACTGTATGGATAGGATAGACCAAATAAAAAATAACTGCCTCCTGAGAGGCTGGGCCAGAGGAAATCCTAGCTCTACATGGAAACACATTGACTGTAAAGGGTGGCTGAGATCACCACTGCATGATGCCACCTCTGTTTTAACTTGTCATCAGCATCTGAATCACAGGAGAGCATTGCTGATTCTAGGAAACTGGGTACTGACAGCGTGGCCCAGGGAAGATTTCATCCACAAACCCCATGAAGTCCTGGCTTTGCCCAACCCAATTGCCAACAGAAGAACGAAGGCACATAACTCAGTACCAGGGGTAGGGGTGGAGTGAGTCAACTTCTACCAAGGTGGTCAGGGAGGAATCCAAGTGGAGGGATCAACTCCTGCACCTCCAGAGCTCAGCATGGGGGAGTCAGTCTTGAGAGAGGGCCCTCTGAAGCAGATCCACAAGGCTGGTCCCACCTTAGTGGGAACATAGGTCCTCTCTGACAGTGGAGATGTGGAGGGAGCAATGGCTCTGAAAGCCCAACAAGTGTGAGAGGGAAGGGACTTGGATGTCCCTTTTTCAGACTGGCCCCCTGTCAGACAGATAGGAAGGCCTGAACCAAACATGGCAGGAGCTGCTTGAGCTGCTTTGAAGGGAGGGGATGCTCCTAAAGGCAGCCATGCCCAAGGCTTGCTTCAGTCAGGTCATGATGAGGCTGGGGTGGGGTAGGGAGAGGGGTGTCAGTTTCCAAACAGACACCAGGACTGTTGTCCAGATTAGGCCTCAGTGGGAACACTCCTGAGCCTTTTTCTACAGCAGAGCTACTCAACAGCATAATTATTCCTGTCCTGTGCATGGGCTGAGATCTGTGGGGCATAGCAGCCCACTACCTAGACTGGAGGAAGGCTTGTGCGGACCACAGCAAGCAGCCCTCACTTGGAGCATCCGGTTCAGAAAACGAGTTTATCCACAGGCCTGAGATTGCTGACTTTCACGAAGCAGGCTGCATGAAATTGGCCCTTCTAGGATGGTGGGAGGCAAACTCAGACCACCCAGTTCCTTTCTACTCTGTGTGCCCACAGTGGGATCGCAGTCAGCTGCTTTCCCCTGTGTCTGAGACCTTATCACCAAGGAGATACAGGGTTATCTGTGTGACTAGATTCCATAGAAGCCCTGGGCTCAGGGTCTGGAATGAACACCCTCTGTTGAAAATTCTCACAGCTATTATGGTTTTGGGGGGCCACACGGCTTTATATAGCCTGGAGATTCCCTGGGAAGGAGTCTGTCCCTTGGGCCTGAGCCTGGGCCTTTGGCTGATTTTGCTCTGGATCCCCTGGATCCCCTAAGAGAAAGCACAGTTGTGACTGCAACCCCATGCTGGGTCCTGAGAGTCCTGCTAGAGACTCCTGAAGGTAGGTTAGTGGCCTTGGGGAACCCACTCCAGACCTTTCTTCCTCTCCTTCTCTTTGTATATCTGAAAGCACCATGGGGATGGGGAGCAGCAGGCCGTGGGTCTGGGAAAGGACAGCTTTTCATGTATTGGATCAGAGTCCTCTGTTCCTTCCCATTTCTGCTCCATTCAGACAGTAAGCTACTCACTTATGCCTCCTCACTCCTTCCTCTCTCTCCCTCGAGGGTCTTTGCAAAGCAGCTTGCTGGCTCCACCACAGTTGCCTGTGTGTATGGCTCCCTCTGGAGACCATGCTACAGTGGTCTGAAGCTCACTTGCTGGCTGCTATGTGGACAATGTCAGCCTTGACTTCCCAGGTCTTGCTGACTTCAGTTACTTCATTCACCATCCCTCCTGCAAGTGTGTTTCTCTCCCCCGCTCTCCCTCTGCTGGGCAAACACACTTCACTGTTCACTTTCAGTTGGTGTAAAAATGTTTCTGCATTTACCCTTCACATACTCCAAATGTCAATATTGCTTTCTTCTTCTCTCAACCAAAGTATCTGCCAGGCTGGCCTAGGGAGAGTACCTGTGTGATGACAGAGGTAGGGCTACAGTTTCCTTCTTTTGCTCTGCTGGCTCATGTAGGTAAGGAGTCAGTATCTTGGCTGTCCTCATGCCTGTCAGTATCCATGCCCCAGCCTGCTGCACGAAGTTTTCTAAGATTCTGCTGCCATTATATCAGGCTCAGATCTGTGTCCTTCAGCAATGTCACATACAGGTGTCATCAGCCCCACATGGGACCCCAGAGGCAGGCCACCCTCCCAGAGCTGGCATCTTCATCACAGACTGAAAAATTCAAAGGAATGTCAAGTTTGGTTGCCACCTCTGGGACTTGGTGACCATGACGCAGCAAGAGGTAGTAAACCAAAGCCATAACCCCCTGCTTCCCCCATCGGTCCTCCTTGAGTGAATATTGACAGCTCCATTGGGCACAGCAATCACTGTTCAGCCCCAGTTTGTTGTCTGTCACAACTTCCAGAATGGCTTCCAGTCATCCTTGCAGGATGATTACAAGGGATCACTCCGGTTCTTTGGATCTTTCTTCTCTCTGGGTTGGAGTGTGTAACTCTTCAGGTTTCCAGTTTTCCAACATGGTCCTTTATGCACCATCAACATTTCCAAAGCTTCCAGTCAGATGGCCTCCTCCCTTAACCTTAATGGTCACAATGCCTTCTGCGGGGACTTAGCAAGGGGGCACTATTATTAATTGTGGCACATCGAATGGGCAGTTCTCTAAGTGCTTTCATCCTCTTCCTATTTTCATTCATTCATTCGTTCATTCATTCATTCATTGGCTCAGCCAACAGAATACATGTTGTGCTGTGGCCATCAGGCTTGAAGCACTTGGCAGTTGCCTCACTGAGTTCATAGAGGTAAGCGCTCCTTGGTGCAGCTATCTCAAAAAATGGTCACTGTCTAAACAATCTCCATCCACCAGTCCTCAAGCTGACTTTGCTTGTCACTTATTAGAACTTTGTCTAAATCTGTCCTTCACAGATCCCATCCTCTTATAGTTATACAGCCATTGAGAATATAGAGGAAACCAACAGTCAATACAAGACCCACTTATTGTCAAAAAGAGCAAAACAATGTAGTCAGCATGGTGGAAAGTTTCACAGGTCAATAGCCATTGAGTGATGTTCCTTTGATACCACATCCCATGGGTCTACAGAGGATCTGGTCCTCAGAAATCACCAAATGCTGCCTGTCCAAACCAAGAGGGCTAAATCACGTGACATTAGATGTGCTCTAGACAGACCCAGTGTCCAGACTAAGAGGACTAAATCATGTGACATTAGACTTGCTCTAGAGAGACCCAGTTTGGCAAACAGTAATGAGAGACTCATAAGGCAACTGGCAAGGATTGCTGAGACCAGCTCACCTAGCAATGATCAGCAAGACAAATGGGGTTTGGGTAGAGAGAGCTCAGTGACTTACTGGTCTCACTGTCCCCTAACATATAGAGGCACCAATCCAGTCTTACACAATGACCTCAGTGGAAACTTACAAATAGTCATGGGTAATGATAATACCTGTCTGTATATATCTTTAATATGAAAGCAAAAGAACTCCCCCTGCCCCCAGCAAAAAAAAAGAAAAAAAGCTGAGTTTCTTGTTCACTACAGTAGTGGAGACCTGTCTGGCCCTACTGAGCAGGCTCTTCTCTCTGAGCAGGACAGTCCATTGCTACTGGGCAAGAGTACTGGGAGTCCTGGAGATTGTGGTTCAGAGCACCTCAAGAGGCTCAGGTGTTAATCTCTAAGCCTGCTGTTGACACAGGCTTTCAGAGGTATACATAGGACGCCCGTGCATTGTGCCTGGGAAGTTTTCAAAGTCAGGGTTGAGACTGCTCTGCTGGCAAAAGCATGCTCCCCGAAGCAACTTCTTGGTCATGGAATCTCCGGATGTACATCTTGCCACATCACCAGGTTTTGATTCTGTGGCTTTGGATGGTTTTGAAGTCAGAAAGCATGAATCCTTCAATTTTAAGATTCCTTCTCAAAAAAAAAATTTGGGGGGGCCGGCTGCAGATCCCCATGAAGTATGACATTTGTGCAAAAAGGTTATGTGGGGGTTTGGCTAGGGATCTTGTTGAATTCTTAGCTTTCTTTGGGTGTAATTGTCATGATCATAACCTTGTGTGTTCTGCCTAGGAACTTGGGATATCTCTCCATTTCTAGAAGCTCTTGCTTTCTTCTGGCAGCATTTTGTAGCTTTCTGTATACAAGTGCTCTCTCAACTTGCTAAATGTCCCTTTGGGGTTGTTTGTTACTAGGAGACAGAAATACCACTGATTTAGGTTTTATACCCAGAAACTCTTGAGGCCTTTTCAGATTCCTGTGATATCAAATAGAGATCACCTCCTCCGGGAATGGAAAGTTATCTGCTTTCAACTTTAGATGCACTCTGTATGTGTGTGTGGGTGTGCACACGTGCCTGTGTGTGCACTTCACATATGTCTGGCTAGAACTTCCATTACAATGCTCAATGGCATTGTTGTAGGTGGGGATGTTTGTTTTTAATATCCCTCTTCTTAGGAAAAAAAAAGATTTCAGTCTTTTACTACTGAATGTCATGTTGTTATGTCACAAATGCTGTCATCATGTTGGGGACATTTTCTTACTGTAGCCTTACATCTCCCAGTGTTTCTATCACTGAAGGACATTGAGTATTCACGTTGCAGAGGTCACTTGAGGCAACCACGGTTTCTTTTTCTTCTTCATTTGGTACACAGCATGCAATATACCGATTTATTTGTATATTTATTTGTTTTGGCACTGGACCACTGTTATGTTCCAGAAATCCATTTCAGTGCCCTTTTTGATTATTCTTTGGGGTTCCTTCTTTTACATGTACTTTCCTCCCAATATGTTTACTTAACCCATAGGTCTTTCTCCACATTTGTCCCTCTCTGTGCTTTTCTGACTCTCATGGAGTGTTTTATTATCTCCTACTAGTGACACAAATGAGTGTCTCCTATTTTGTCACAGGGAACAACAGAACATTAGCAATGGAGGGCAGATAGGCTCAAGGAGGAGGGTACCTGATAGCCAACAACAGACACAGGGCTGGTGACCCAAGGGCAAGATGAGGACACTGTGTGCTATGTTCCCATCTCAACTTCCTATGCACTGCCAGTGCCCTAGGAATCTTCCAAGACTCTGGCCTAGAAGAACAGAGCAAAGAGCTACCATCTGGAGGGCTTCATTGAGACTTCTGAGCGGTTCCTCGACCAATGGAAACATGGTCTACAGGACAGCACTTGGAAGCCAAGGTCACTCTGCTGAAGAGCTAACTAACCCTTCCTAGTTGTTCATTTGACCATGCCACAGGAGCTTCTCTTCCTTAGGCTCAAGCATTGGACCCAAGAAGTGGCCAGCTACTCAGGCAAGTTATCAATTCTTTTGTTTACACACATGAGTGAGTCTTGAGAAGAGGGGGGAGAACAGGAAGATCAGCTGGGCAGAAGAAGCCTCTGGGGAAGAGAGGCAGTGTCCACAAAACAGGATATTGTGATATGTGTGAGCAAGCTCCTATCACAATGAAGAGCCAGAGACAATTGTGAGACAAGAAGTAAAACACTGGGGTACTGGGGTGGCCTACAGCAGATAGCTGTGGCCTATCCCAATCCCTACCCCACGAAGAGGGTAACACTCAATTCTGCCTTGGAGAACTCAAAAGAGGACATTTAATAGAGACACCGTGGCAAAGAGACTCTCCAGTAGAAGTGACAGGTTCAGGTTCTGGCATTGGATGGCTATGATAAGTCCCACACAGTTTGCATCATTATGGTGGGAATAGGACAATAACATTTTTTAGCAATGGTCAGGTCTGCATGTGGTAACCCCATATCTAAACCTAGCAACAAGACCCATCCAGGAGGCTACTTTAGCCTCAAAGGTCTGGACCTAAACTTTACATGGCTTTGGGCAAACACTGTCCCATTATTTTGTTTCCACTAAAACATGACTCTGGACTCTGGACTATAAACACTTCCATCTTCCTGAGAGGCTGGGCCAGAGGAAATCCTAGCTCTACATGGAAACACAGTAACTGTAAGGGGTGGCTGAGCATCATCACATCATGATGCCACCTCTCTGCTTTAACTTGTCATCAGCATCTGAATCACAGGAGAGCATTGCTGATTCTAGGAAACTGGGTACTGACAGCGTGGCCCAGGGAAGATTTCATCCACAAACCCCATGAAGTCCTGGCTTTGCCCAACCCAGTTGCCAACAGAAGAACGAAGGTACATGACTCAGTACCAGGGGTAGGGGTGGAGTGAGTCAACTTCTACCAAGGTGGTCAGGGAGGAATCCAAGTGGAGGGATCAACTTCTGCACCTCCAGAGCTCAGCATGGGGGAGTCAGTCTTGAGAGAGGGCCCTCTGAAGCAGATCCACAAGGCTGGTCCCACCTCAGTGGGAACATAGGTCCTCTCTGACAGTGGAGATGTGGAGGGAGCAATGGCTCTGAAAGCCCAACAAGTGTGAGAGGGAAGGGACTTGGATGTCCCCTTTTCAGACTGGCCCCCTGTCAGACTGACAGGAAGGCCTGAACCAAACATGGCAGGAGCTGCTTGAGCTGCTTTGAAGGGCAGGGGTCCTCCCAAAGGCAGCCATGCCCAAGGCTTGCTTCAGTCAGGTCATGACGAGGCTGGGGTGGGGTAGGGAAGAGAGGTGTCAGTTTCCAAACAGACACCAGGACTGTTGTCCAGATTAGGCCTCAGTGGGAACACTCCTGAGCCTTTTTCTACAGCAGAGCTACTCAACAGCATAATTATTCCTGTCCTGTGCATGGGCTGAGGTCTGTGGAGCCAGAGCAGCCCTCTAGCAAGACTGGAGGAAGACTTGTGGGGACCACAGCAGGAGCCCTCACTTGGAGCATCCAGTTCAGAAAACGAGTTCATCCCCAGGCCTGAGATTGTTCACTTTCAAGAACCAGGCTGCATGAAGTTGGGCCTTCTGGGATGGTGGGAGGCAAATGCAGACCACCCAGGTCCATTCTTACTCTGTGTGCCCACCCAGTGTCTGAGACCTTATCACCAAGGAGATACAGGGTTATCTGTGTGACTAGATTCCATAGAAGCCCTGGGCTCAGGGTCTGGAATGAACACCCTCTGTTGAAAATTCTCACAGCTATTATGGTTTTGGGGGGCCACACGGCTTTATATAGCCTGGAGATTCCCTGGGAAGGAGTCTGTCCCTTGGGCCTGAGCCTGGGCCTTTGGCTGATTTTGCTCTGGATCCCCTAAGAGAAAGCACAGTTGTGACTGCAACCCCATGCTGGGTCCTGAGAGTCCTGCTAGAGACTCCTGAAGGTAGGTTAGTGGCCTTGGGGAACCCACTCCAGACCTTTCTTCCTCTCCTTCTCTTTGTATATCTGAAAGCACCATGGGGATGGGGAGCAGCAGGCCGTGGGTCTGGGAAAGGACAGCTTTTCATGTATTGGATCAGAGTCCTCTGTTCCTTCCCATTTCTGCTCCATTCAGACAGTAAGCTACTCACTTATGCCTCCTCACTCCTTCCTCTCTCTCCCTCGAGGGTCTTTGCAAAGCAGCTTGCTGGCTCCACCACAGTTGCCTGTGTGTATGGCTCCCTCTGGAGACCATGCTACAGTGGTCTGAAGCTCACTTGCTGGCTGCTATGTGGACAATGTCAGCCTTGACTTCCCAGGTCTTGCTGACTTCAGTTACTTCATTCACCATCCCTCCTGCAAGTGTGTTTCTCTCCCCCGCTCTCCCTCTGCTGGGCAAACACACTTCACTGTTCACTTTCAGTTGGTGTAAAAATGTTTCTGCATTTACCCTTCACATACTCCAAATGTCAATATTGTTTTCTTCTTCTCTCAACCAAAATATCTGCCAGGCTGGCCTAGGGAGAGTACCTGTGTGATGACAGAGGTAGAGCTACAGTTTCCTTCTTTTGCTCTGCTGGCTCATGTAGGTAAGGAGTCAGTATCTTGGCTGTCCTCATGCCTGTCAGTATCCATGCCCCAGCCTGCTGCACGAAGTTTTCTAAGATTCTGCTGCCATTATATCAGGCTCAGATCTGTGTCCTTCAGCAATGTCACATACAGGTGTCATCAGCCCCACATGGGACCCCAGAGGCAGGCCACCCTCCCAGAGCTGGCATCTTCATCACAGACTGAAAAATTCAAAGGAATGTCAAGTTTGGTTGCCACCTCTGGGACTTGGTGACCATGACGCAGCAAGAGGTAGTAAACCAAAGCCATAACCCCCTGCTTCCCCCATCGGTCCTCCTTGAGTGAATATTGACAGCTCCATTGGGCACAGCAATCACTGTTCAGCCCCAGTTTGTTGTCTGTCACAACTTCCAGAATGGCTTCCAGTCATCCTTGCAGGATGATTACAAGGGATCACTCCGGTTCTTTGGATCTTTCTTCTCTCTGGGTTGGAGTGTGTAACTCTTCAGGTTTCCAGTTTTCCAACATGGTCCTTTATGCACCATCAACATTTCCAAAGCTTCCAGTCAGATGGCCTCCTCCCTTAACCTTAATGGTCTGATGGTAATGTGTTCACAATGCCTTCTGCGGGGACTTAGCAAGGGGGCACTATTATTAATTGTGGCACATCGAATGGGCAGTTCTCTAAGTGCTTTCATCCTCTTCCTATTTTCATTCATTCATTCGTTCATTCATTCATTCATTGGCTCAGCCAACAGAATACATGTTGTGCTGTGGCCATCAGGCTTGAAGCACTTAGCAGTTGCCTCACTGAGTTCATAGAGGTAAGCGCTCCTTGGTGCAGCTATCTCAAAAAATGGTCACTGTCTAAACAATCTCCATCCACCAGTCCTCAAGCTGACTTTGCTTGTCACTTATTAGAACTTTGTCTAAATCTGTCCTTCACAGATCCCATCCTCTTATAGTTATACAGCCATTGAGAATATAGAGGAAACCAACAGTCAATACAAGACCCACTTATTGTCAAAAAGAGCAAAACAATGTAGTCAGCATGGTGGAAAGTTTCACAGGTCAATAGCCATTGAGTGATGTTCCTTTGATACCACATCCCATGGGTCTACAGAGGATCTGGTCCTCAGAAATCACCAAATGCTGCCTGTCCAAACCAAGAGGGCTAAATCATGTGACATGAGATGTGCTCTAGACAGACCCAGTGTCCAGACTAAGAGGACTAAATCATGTGACATTAGACTTGCTCTAGAGAGACCCAGTTTGGCAAACAGTAATGAGAGACTCATAAGGCAACTGGCAAGGATTGCTGAGACTGGCTCACCTAGCAATGATCAGCAAGACAAATGGGGTTTGGGTAGTGAGAGCTCAGTGACTTACTGGTCTCACTGTCCCCTAACATATAGAGGCACCAATCCAGTCTTACACAATGACCTCAGTGGAAACTTACAAATAGTCACGGGTAATGATAATACCTGTCTGTATATATCTTTAATATGAAAGCAAAAGAACTCCCCCTGCCCCCAGCAAAAAAAAAGAAAAAAAGCTGAGTTTCTTGTTCACTACAGTAGTGGAGACCTGTCTGGCCCTACTGAGCAGGCTCTTCTCTCTGAGCAGGACAGTCCATTGCTACTGGGCAAGAGTACTGGGAGTCCTGGAGATTGTGATTCAGAGCACCTCAAGAGGCTCAGGTGTTAATCTCTAAGCCTGCTGTTGACACAGGCTTTCAGAGGTATACATAGGACGCCCGTGCATTGTGCCTGGGAAGTTTTCAAAGTCAGGGTTGAGACTGCTCTGCTGGCAAAAGCATGCTCCCCGAAGCAACTTCTTGGTCATGGAATCTCCGGATGTACATTTTGCCACATCACCAGGTTTTGATTCTGTGGCTTTGGATGGTTTTGAAGTCAGAAAGCATGAATCCTTCAATTTTAAGATTCCTTCTCAAAAAAAAAAATTTGGGGGGGCCTGCTGCAGATCCCCATGAAGTATGACATTTGTGCAAAAAGGTTATGTGGGGGTTTGGCTAGGGATCTTGTTGAATTCTTAGCTTTCTTTGGGTGTAATTGTCATGATCATAACCTTGTGTGTTCTGCCTAGGAACTTGGGATATCTCTCCATTTCTAGAAGCTCTTGCTTTCTTCTGGCAGCATTTTGTAGCTTTCTGTATACAAGTGCTCTCTCAACTTGCTAAATGTCCCTTTGGGGTTGTTTGTTACTAGGAGACAGAAATACCACTGATTTAGGTTTTATACCCAGAAACTCTTGAGGCCTTTTCAGATTCCTGTGATATCAAATAGAGATCACCTCCTCCGGGAATGGAAAGTTATCTGCTTTCAACTTTAGATGCACTCTGTATGTGTGTGTGGGTGTGCACACGTGCCTGTGTGTGCACTTCACATGTCTGGCTAGAACTTCCATTACAATGCTCAATGGCATTGTTGAAGGTGGGGATGTTTGTTTTTAATATCCCTCTTCTTAGGAAAAAAAAAAGATTTCAGTCTTTTACTACTGAATGTCATGTTGTTATGTCACAAATGCTGTCATCATGTTGGGGACATTTTCTTACTGTAGCCTTACATCTCCCAGTGTTTCTATCACTGAAGGACATTGAGTATTCACGTTGCAGAGGTCACTTGAGGCAACCACGGTTTCTTTTTCTTCTTCATTTGGTACACAGCATGCAATATACCGATTTATTTGTATATTTATTTGTTTTGGCACTGGACCACTGTTATGTTCCAGAAATCCATTTCAGTGCCCTTTTTGATTATTCTTTGGGGTTCCTTCTTTTACATGTACTTTCCTCCCAATATGTTTACTTAACCCATAGGTCTTTCTCCACATTTGTCCCTCTCTGTGCTTTTCTGACTCTCATGGAGTGTTTTATTATCTCCTACTAGTGACACAAATGAGTGTCTCCTATTTTGTCACAGGGAACAACAGAACATTAGCAATGGAGGGCAGATAGGCTCAAGGAGGAGGGTACCTGATAGCCAACAACAGATACAGGGCTGGTGACCCAAGGGCAAGATGAGGACACTGTGTGCTATGTTCCCATCTCAACTTCCTATGCACTGCCAGTGCCCTAGGAATCTTCCAAGACTCTGGCCTAGAAGAACAGAGCAAAGAGCTACCATCTGGAGGGCTTCATTGAGACTTCTGAGCGGTTCCTCGACCAATGGAAACATGGTCTACAGGACAGCACTTGGAAGCCAAGGTCACTCTGCTGAAGAGCTAACTAACCCTTCCTAGTTGTTCATTTGACCATGCCACAGGAGCTTCTCTTCCTTAGGCTCAAGCATTGGACCCAAGAAGTGGCCAGCTACTCAGGCAAGTTATCAATTCTTTTGTTTACACACATGAGTGAGTCTTGAGAAGAGGGGGGAGAACAGGAAGATCAGCTGGGCAGAAGAAGCCTCTGGGGAAGAGAGGCAGTGTCCACAAAACAGGATATTGTGATATGTGTGAGCAAGCTCCTATCACAATGAAGAGCCAGAGACTGGGGTATGGGGTGGCCTCTGGCAGAAGGCTCGGGACTACCTGACCCCCTGAAACCAGGAAGAGGGTGACACTGTAATCACCTCATTCCAAATAATATCTCATACATTTTCTTATTTTTCAATATGTGACAGCAGTTTGTAGAAACTGCTACATTTTCTTCAGTGCTGTTACCACCAGCAACTGTGGCATTGAAAACCCTGGGAAACAGATCACTTATTGGAAACTCATGCGTTATCATTGGCAGTAAGTACATTTCTTTAACTACTGGCTAGATAGGATAGCCCGAAATAAAAAAAAAAAAAATTACTACCTCCTGAGTGGCCAGACCAGAGGAAATCCTAGCTCTACATGGAAACACAGTAACTGTAAGGGGTGGCTGAGCATCATCACATCATGATGCCACCTCTCTGCTTTAACTTGTCATCAGCATCTGAATCACAGGAGAGCATTGCTGATTCTAGGAAACTGGGTACTGACAGTGTGGCCCAGGGAAGATTTCATCCACAAACCCCATGAAGTCCTGGCTTTGCCCAACCCAATTGCCAACAGAAGAACGAAGGCACATGACTCAGTACCAGGGGTAGGGGTGGAGTGAGTCAACTTCTACCAAGGTGGTCAGGGAGGAATCCAAGTGGAGGGATCAACTCCTGCACCTCCAGAGCTCAGCATGGGGGAGTCAGTCTTGAGAGAGGGCCCTCTGAAGCAGATCCACAAGGCTGGTCCCACCTCAGTGGGAACATAGGTCCTCTCTGACAGTGGAGATGTGGAGGGAGCAATGGCTCTGAAAGCCCAACAAGTGTGAGAGGGAAGGGATTTGGATGTCCCTTTTTTCAGACTGGCCCCATCAGACTAACAGGAAGGCCTGAACCAAACATGGCAGGAGCTGCTTGAGCTGCTTTGAAGGGCAGGGGTCCTCCCAAAGGCAGCCATGTGCAAGACTTGCTTCAGTCAGGTCATGACGAGGCTGGGGTGGGGTAGGGAGGAGAGGTGTCAGTTTCCAAACAGACACCAGGACTGTTGTCCAGATTAGGCCTCAGTGGGAACACTCCTGAGCCTTTTTTTACAGCAGAGCTATTCAACAGCATAATTATTCCTGTCCTGTGCATGGGCTGAGGTCTGTGGGGCTATAGCAGCCTTCTAGCTAGACTGGAGGAAGGCTTTTGGGGACCACAGCAGGCAGCCCTCTCTTGGAGCATCTGGTTCAGAAAACGAGTTCATCCACAGGCCTGAGATTGTTCACTTTCAAGAACCAGGCTGCATGAAGTTGGGCCTTCTGGGATGGTGGGAGGCAAATGCAGACCACCCAGGTCCATTCTTACTCTGTGTGCACACAATGGGAACCCTGTCAGCTACTTTACCCTGAGTCTGAGACCTTATCACCAAGGAGATACAGGGTTATCTGTGTGACTAGATTCCATAGAAGCCCTGGGCTCAGGGTCTGGAATGAACACCCTCTGTTGAAAATTCTCACAGCTATTATGGTTTTGGGGGGCCACACGGCTTTATATAGCCTGGAGATTCCCTGGGAAGGAGTCTGTCCTTTGGGCCTGAGCCTGGGCCTTTGGCTGATTTTGCTCTGGATCCCCTAAGAGAAAGCACAGTTGTGACTGCAACCCCATGCTGGGTCCTGAGAGTCCTGCTAGAGACTCCTGAAGGTAGGTTAGTGGCCTTGGGGAACCCACTCCAAGACCTTTCTTCCTCTCCTTCTCTTTGTATATCTGAACTCACCTTGGGGATGGGGAGCAAAGGACAGCTTTTCATGCATTGGATCAGAGTCCTCTGTTCCTTCCCATTTCTGCTCCATTCAGACAGTAAGCTACTCACTTATGCCTCCTCACTCCTTCCTCTCTCTCCCTCGAGGGTCTTTGCAAAGCAGCTTGCTGGCTCCACCACAGTTGCCTGTGTGTATGGCTCCCTCTGGAGACCATGCTACAGTGGTCTGAAGCTCACTTGCTGGCTGCTATGTGGACAATGTCAGCCTTGACTTCCCAGGTCTTGCTGACTTCAGTTACTTCATTCACCATCCCTCCTGCAAGTGTGTTTCTCTCCCCCGCTCTCCCTCTGCTGGGCAAACACACTTCACTGTTCACTTTCAGTTGGTGTAAAAATGTTTCTGCATTTACCCTTCACATACTCCAAATGTCAATATTGTTTTCTTCTTCTCTCAACCAAAATATCTGCCAGGCTGGCCTAGGGAGAGTACCTGTGTGATGACAGAGGTAGAGCTACAGTTTCCTTCTTTTGCTCTGCTGGCTCATGTAGGTAAGGAGTCAGTATCTTGGCTGTCCTCATGCCTGTCAGTATCCATGCCCCAGCCTGCTGCACGAAGTTTTCTAAGATTCTGCTGCCATTACATCAGGCTCAGATCTGTGTCCTTCAGCAATGTCACATACAGGTGTCATCAGCCCCACATGGGACCCCAGAGGCAGGCCACCCTCCCAGAGCTGGCATCTTCATCACAGACTGAAAAATTCAAAGGAATGTCAAGTTGGCTGGCTCTTCTGGTACTTGGTGACCATGACGCAGCAAGAGGTAGTAAACCAAAGCCATAACCCCCTCCCTCTCTATCTGTCCTTCTTGAGTGAATATTGACAGCCCCATTGGGCACAGCAATCAGTGTTCAGCCTCATTTTTTTCTCAACTTCCAGAATGACCTCATGTCATCCTTCCAGGATGATCAGAAGGGATTTCACTTTGCTTCTTTGATAGTTCTGTAGAGGTTGCAGGATTAAAAGAAATATGTTCTTCTACTTCATTAATAATAAAAATATTGTACCTTGAGGAAACATGTAAACTAAGAATTACCAAATAGATTTGCCGAAGTCAGGCTCTCATCGCCCGGGGGAACCTTCCCCCCATTGACCTCTTTTCCCATGAGCATCTATTGCTCAGGTTTGAGAATGTCAGACACATAGTCCATGTTAAGTTTAATGCCATTATGTTTGCAGCTCTTCCATTTAGGAAGACTTCATTTACTGCTGCATCGGCGGTTTTTGGTAGGAATTATTCCATTTGGTTTGACCATTGAAGCTTCCTGGGGAGATTAGAATTTCTCCTCCAGTATTTCAACCAGGAACAATGGCAATCTGAGGACATGTCCTGGAAACATTTTCTTTGATTATTATGTATGAGAGAAAAAGGAAACGCCGCTTTGTAGAGCGAGGAGAATGTATGATACCATTGCCTTTGGTAGTATCAGCAATAGTCCCTGTGATCCAGGCGAAGCATGGCCATCTGATTCGTCACTTCATGCTTCCTGCCTCCTGCCTCCTGCCTCCTGCCTCCTGCCTCCTGCCTCCTGCCTCCTGCCTCCTGCCTCCTGCACAGCAGAAGCATCTGAAGGGCTGAGACATCCAGGTACAAGAGAGCACTGTGTAAAACCCAAGTAACTTTCTACATAGAATCTCGAGTAATTGATTATGTGCTCAAATTAGAGGAGTCAGAAAAGGTAAGATAGGCCCTGAGTCTGGTATGCCTGTGAACCTCCAAACCTTCTCATGTGTTCTAAAGCTGCCAAGTCAGGAAGGTTGAATCCTGGCTTACTCTGGGGTCTTGAGAAGTTTCATGTCAGAGGTGGCAGCTGGGGTGAGTGTGAAGGGTTCATTGCAGTGCGTCTTGCAGGGATCCGGGGAAGAGCACTTTGTTATTAAATGAGGGACTTGGGTTGGGCAGGTCTTGAGACACTTTTCAGTAGCCACCCCCATTCATTCATTCATTCATTCATTCATTCATTCATTCATTCATGCATGCATTCATTCATTCATTCATCCAGCCAACACTTTAAAGAATATGCTGCCCAGGCATTGAGCTATGTGAGACTCAAGACACTTGGCACCAACCTTGAAGAGCTTCTAGGTCTCCACTTTTGTAGTTACCACTGCATATCCTGTGTCCTCCTCACTAGACCTCTTGTGTGCCACAGCTTTAGGAATTCATCCCTCATTCCTTATATGGAACAGTTTTCTCATGAAGATGCTTACAAGTTGACTAAAAGTCGTCTTGGAATGCCCACAGTGGATCCAATCTGTGTTACCCACCAAGGACACCTCCCAGGCTCTCTCCCGGTTCTTGTGACATACTCTTGAGGGTAAGAGAGAGGTTTTCTCAAGAACAAGAGTTGACAGAGGCCTGTGAGTAAAAACAGTCTATCCAAGCTTTTCTCCTTGGCCCAGTAGCCAGACTCTCCAGTTTCTTCCTTGGAAAAGACAGCACAAGCAACAGCTGACAAATTTTATTGTGTCTTTTTTACATGTGCCTGAAGTAGACCAGTCCCTCTCATCTTCAAAAGCCTTCCCTAGCAAGCAGGGACCCTCTGCCACACAAGTGAAACTCTATCAGGGCTCTCTTCAAGGGGGGTGGGTAAAGGGATCCCTACTAAAGTGAAAACACCAGGCGTTTTCAAATCCTTAACACAAGCCATCCAAAACCTGCAAAGAAAGCAGGAGGAGAGCAAGATTTTAGCATTTGGAAGGCAGAATAGGGTCCAGGCTTTAGCGACCATCTACAAGCAAGGAGGGGTACAGCTGGGTAATAGGTCATGAAAACACCCCAAATAGACTTCCCTATTGCATAGCTGACCTTTAGGACAGCCTTGAGAAAAGGATATCCAGTTAGTCCTAGAGGTGACACCAACTCTGGTACACTATAACTAGGGGAAGCAAGTGTAGGGCAGAGCTGGCGAGGTGGGCTTCCACAGCAGCAGGGGCTTCTCCATTTGAATATTGAGCACAAACCCCTCCAAAACCCACTGACACTTGTCCTTTGGTGCTTTATTCGCAGTCACCTTCCCTTTAGGAAGTAAGAAAAGCTGCAATGGGGTCTTTGAAAGTATATGACATCACAATGGGTACCAGGATTGGGGCTGGGAGAGCAGTGCCTGGGTTGAGGAACAATGACGTTATCCGTTAACTCTTGCAGTCTTCCTCTATGGGTCTTGTTTTACATGTCCAACATCCCTAGGATCTCAGTATTGCTACTTCATCATCATTTTACAGTTGAGGAAAATGGGACACAGAGGTTTTTAAGTATCTCACCCAATGTCACCTAGCTACTCTTGAAGCAAAATGTTCTCTGTCACTTTCTCATACCTGGCTCTTTAGTCAGACCCTTGGAGCATGGCCTTAACCCTGCTTCTATTTCCCAAGCTTGTCTTGGAACTGATTTTTTTTTTTTAAAAAAAAAAAAAAAGGACAAGAAGACTGGTGTGGCCAGAGAGCCAACACCCCCAAGTTGGAGAGGCTCTATGGTCAGTAAAATCTGAGCCTGCCCAGATCTGGTATGCTGGTGGCCTGCTATGGCTTTACTTCTGCTATCCCTTCTGTAAGCAGGTGTTAGTGCTACAGTTCTGGAGCTGCAAAGGTGTCCTGACTTATCGAGAAGCCAGGCTTCCTAGAGCCGAAATAGGACAGCTCTGGAGGCTGGAGTCACAATAGGACAGCTCAGCCCTGGAGGGAGAGGTATCCTCACATGTTGGGAAAGCCGGAGTGCAGTAGGGGAAGGTCTCCCCACAGGATATAGCAATCCTGCTACTCTCCTAGAGAGAGCAGTTGCACCAGAGCTCTGCTCTGTTTCCCTAGGGGAACATCCTAGCAGAGCTATTCACTTCTTCCTTGGCCCAAGATGTTACTTCTGCTACACTTTGCCAAAGGGGAAGCCACTGCTGAAATGTAGTCATCTCCTCCCAATCCAGCGAAAAGTTGTTACTTTTTCTGCTTAGCCTTGCTCAGCCCTGCTAAGGGAACATCTCAGCAAGGGGGGCATCTCAGCAAGGTTCTTCTATTCTGCACTGGGGAATGAAGATCTTCACCCAAGACTCTTGAGAAAGATTTAGGGAGGAGGAGTCCAGGAGAGTGGCTGCCTCTGCCAGGGTGGGAAAGGACAGTCAACAACTGAACAGGCAGAGGGGCTTATATAGGGCTTCTTAGGGGCAGCATTTCCCCCAGGAATTGGTTAGTTTGGTCAGGGGCAGAGATGACTCTGATTTCATGGCCAAACTGTTTCTTTCACCGGTCCTTTTTAGCCTTTTGGCTTTAATTTTAGTGCCAGGGCATATTTCTTTCACTGGCTCTGATTCTAGGGACAAAGCGTGTTTCTTTAGCACTGGTTTCAGACTCAGTGTGTTTCTTTCACTAGCTCAGGCTTCAGATCCTGGGTGTGTTTCTTTCACTGGCTCTGGATTCAGAGTCAGGGTGCTCAGGGATTGGATGGCTTTCCTGCTCAGAGATTGATTTGGTCTCCTATTTCAGTTGGTCAGGAGCAGAGCTGACTCTGGTTTCAGGGCCAAACTGCTTTCCTTCACTGCTTTTTAACTTTCTGGCTTTAATTTCTGGGTCACTCACCACATTCTGTATTGTGGCTTTTATTCCTTGTGCTGGGTAGGCACACTATCTTCAGAGGCCCCAGCCCATTTTATTGCTTTGTAGTTCTTTCTGCTCCTGCCTGCTCTCCCTATCCCAACTCCCCAGCTGTCTTTTGAGCAATGTCATTTACACACACTTCTGTGCTGTTGTGTTTGTGTTCTTTCCTTGACACTTACTTCCTCTACTGTACTGTTTCTACTACATGTTAACCTTCGGGAGATACATAAATATATATGCATATTTTCTCTCGGCTTACAAACTTTCTGTATATATTACTGAGTATGTGTTTCCCTCCACTTCCCCTTCCCCTTCCAATGCTGGATATCAAACCCAATGCCTGAGCTTATGTCACCATTGAGCTACATCCCCCATCAGCTTTCTCTCTCTTCCTTTCTAGGGTTCAAGAGACAAGAAGGTATTCACTCTATCATTTTTTCTTTTTTGAAGAATGTGCTAAAAGCTTTTTTATCTGCCTCCAACTTTAGTCACCAAACAGTGCTGCTTCCATAAGAAATTTGTGTTTCACTGAAAGTACTGTGTCCTGTCCTTCACAGGTACCATTCCCAGTGACAGGAATACTTGACCGCCCCAAAGCCACTTTTCTGACTTCTACTCATTAAGCCTCACACAGATTTATGAAAGATGCCCTGAAATTTCTTTCACTTGACTCCATGCTATATAGTTCTACAACTTGAACAACCATATTGTGTTTTGTGTTACCTCAATGTCTTCTCAATGTCTTTCAACAAAATATAATCGCAAGATTTGTTTCCCTTTTAATGGTTTCCTTCTTCCAGCATCATCTCTGGAACAAGGATCCTTCCTACCTGTTCATATCCTGGCTTCTCCCTCTACCTCGTCCTGGGCAACCTGGGCCCTGTTCCTGCTCCTGACTCCTCTCCTTCTCCTGCCCCAGTGGTTTCTCCTCAGCACCTTCCTGTCACTCCATGCCAGCCCTCTCCTGGGCCTGGGCCTGCACCTTCTCCTTAGGGAACCTTTCCTGGTTGTGGGGCCTCTCTAACCCTCGGGTTCTCTGCCTGCCCTGGGATCTGTCTTTGCCATGTTCCTTGTTGATATCCTGGCATTATGCTGACGGCTCAAAGGCTGTCAAAGGTTGCATGGCTACATCCTGCATGGATTAAGTGGCTGCATAAGGACTGCAGAAACAATGTGGAGCTGGGGCCATGCCGAGCTGGGCCAATGGCAGCTCTATGACTCCAGTTTCAAGGGCCCCAACTGTTGAGCCTAGTTCTAAGTTTTAAGCAAGTGCCTCCCGCCTGTTCTCTTTCTTTCCATTTCCGCTCCCGCTTAACACCTACTCCTCCCTTCTCTTCCTTTCCCAACAAACTCCATGTGGGTTTTTGAGTTTGGTGGTTCGTGTTTCATCGCCTGAAGCTGCAGCAAAGAACAACACTGCCGAACTTGGAGGTTCTGTGGACTTCAATAGATGTAAACCCCAGTGTTTCTTCTGGGACTTCCAGGGTCATGAAATTGGGTAGGGCATTCTTCCAGGAACCTTTCTGGTGGTTCCAATTACAGGCAAGAAATTCAAATAAAGCCAATCTTATACCAGTGACTTCACTATTCCATAATAACACATGCATTCTTTTTTAGTGTATCTGTGTGTGGGCATATGGGGGTGTGTGCGCATGTGCATGCCATCAAGGTATAGATACACAGAGAGGTGCTCCATAGGCTCCACTAATATACACCAGAAAGGAGAAAGATGGGAAGTGGGTCTTGGGTGATGGGCAATGCTCCCACTCTAACTCTCCAGCTAGTTTGAGAAACTGAGCTTGAGACAGAAACACTATGTTAGAGAGGGGTTGGGGACTAATCAGTTCCAAGTGCTTTAAAATTCAAGTACTTCTCTAAAAGGCTCCTCTAATAACTGTGGCTGGCAAAAAAAAGACATCATCTTTCAGCAGAAGTGGTACCTTCAGTAGTTGAACCTGCTTATCAAATATTGAACACCACTCAACCCGGCCATTTCACCTTGTCTGTGCATGCCCGCCCCCTTCGGAGAGCAAATCAGTCCTCCATATTTCCTCGTTACGTCTATTGCTGGATTCTCTATCAATCGGAGCTTCCAGGAATGCTTCTCACCCTCCCTGATCTCTCTCCTGGCGAAGCGGCTTCCCTGAAGCCCATCTGAACTACCAGCTCTTTGATGGACTGAGGATTGAATTTCCTGACTTTTTGTGCATACTGCCAGACCCTGGCTTTCTTGTTCCCAGGGTGGTGCTGAGCTCCCAGCCCTGCCATGTGTTGCTTTCTAGGGGCACTTAGGCATTATCCTGTGAGGTCAGAGGTCATAATGATATTCACACCTGGGTGAGACATTGGTTTTCAAATGTTTAAGATTTTTGTCTGATTTTGAAATCCCCCAAAAGATTTATGAGGTGGTATTTTGAATCACTCATTGAATTCTATTTTAAATACCAAGTTCTCTTTCAATTTCAAATAGTTTTGTGTACTATAGATAGCTGCTGTGTTGTGCAATTTCTACATCCTAGCCTAATATTTCCATCTTCTTGCAATGTGCACACACATACATTTGCTCTTGTTCATCTCTGTAATATTTCAGAAGCATTTTATTTCAAGTGTAGCTCTTCTTAAGCAACATGTTATCAAAGGTATAAAGAAAAAAAAAAAAAAGTTGCCGGGTGGTGGTGGCACACGCCTTTAATCCCATCACTCCGGAGGCAGAGGCAGGCGGATCTCTGAGTTCAGGGGCAGCCTGGTCTACAGAGTTAGATCTAGGACAGGTTCCAAAGCTACAGAGCCTGTCTCAAAAAATCAAAACCAAAACCAAAACAAAAAGAAAAAGAAGTTACCTATTCCCAGTCTCTTTGAAAGGAAAACCCTGCCATTTACAATGACAGGAAAGCAATACATGGTTCTCTTGCCTTTCATCCTGCCTTAAGTTTACCATTTGACAACTATCCCTTTAAAGTTGGTTTTCCTTCTCCTTTGAGTGTTCTTTCTCCTTTAAAAGTCATGTGTTTTGCCGAGCGTTGGTGGCATATGCCTTTAATCCCAGCACTCGGGAGGCAAAGATGGACTAATCTCTGTGAGTTCAAGGCCAGCCTGGTCTACAGAGCTAGTGCCAGGATAGGATCCAAAGCTACTCTGTCTCTTTTGAAAAACCAAAAAAAAAAAAAAAAAAAGTCATGTGTTTTTCCATCCCCATTCATAATGATCTCCAAGTTCCTGACTCTTGTGATTGAATTTGTGTTTTTCTAGTAACAAAAAGGCTGAAATATTCTGTAGTCCCATTAGTTGTCAATTCTTTTCCTACCAATATCACATTTGTTCGCATAATTACCCAGCTGGCTGGGGCAAACAGATTGATTCCTCCATCTGAGAGTGGACCTCCAAGGCTCCACCAAAGACTGTTTTCCATTGACTTTTTGGATCTGAGGAGTCCCAGGGACCGATACCTGGAACCTCATTTTGAATGCTGGAGGGGCTTCACTCAGACTAACACACCTGCCATCACACCCGCTAGAGGCCATGTGGGAACAGATTGGACTTGAGAGGGTAAAGAAGCTGTCCCCGAGGAGCACCAGGGATGGAGGGATATAACAAATGGAGAAACAGGCCCCAAAGACATTGTGGGATAGCATTTGATTGTAACCTTGCCTTGGGTGAGGACCCCTTTGCAGCAGATAATGAGCTCTATAGCGCCAAGGTTTGTTGGAAATGCCACAGCAGAAAGTAAAGGAAATGCCACAGCAGAAAAGGTAGCCCTTGGGGTCACAGCCAGGGGCAGAGGATGGGTAAGTGGTCTTGGAGGTGTGCAATGGTACCCTGTTGGGGAGGCAGGACTTCCAGCAGAGGTCCTTGACAAAATAGGCTTTCCAACTAGGGCCTGGTTGCCATGGAAGGGTGAGATTTTGGCTGGGGACAAGGAAGGCTGTATCCTAGGATCGTATGACTAGAGGGTATAGGAACAGTCAGATCAGCCTGGGATTGAGGTTACAGTTACATACAGGGGGGTCGGGGGTGGGGGGTGGGGGGTGGAGGTGGGGGTGGGACGATTACTGACTCTCCTTCCTGTTGTGGTATATGATAATCCCCACACTGTTCTGGTAGTGGGTGCAGATCCAGAGACCCTGTTTTTCTGGAATTGCCAAGGGTTGCATACCAAACAGGTGGGATTTGGAGGAAAGCCAGTCCTTTCTGATTTCAAAGTCTCTAGACACTTCCAAATATTTCATATACTTTAATGATCTTGGAAACCAGGTCTTAGACTTACAAATAAAATTGAGGAAAGTCACCTAAAGACCAAACACAACCAAGAACTGACCAGTCTGTAGATGAACCCTTAATGACAAAGGCAATTTGCTCCCAATTCACTTTGTTTTGCTTAGGAGCATGAGTGAGCAAGTCGGACTGGCTGGTCCCTCAGCTAGGAACTTATAAGGAATCACTTAGATTTCTCTGCCTCCCAAACCATGGTCAGAACTACCACTAAGCCTCTCCACTGCCTTCCCACTGCCAGCATCTGCTGCCCCCTTTCCAATTCTGGCTGAAATCAGTGTAGGTAGGTTGGAAGGCAGGGTGGATTTTCTTAAATCAAAGGGCTCTCTAGTCTTGTCTGATCCCATAGTCTCTCACTTGAAACTGGAAATATCTTTAATTCACTTCTACAGCAGAAAAAAGAAATTGTAAAAAAAGAAAATTGAGGAGTTTCCTTAAATTCTCCCTGTCTGGGCATTGCTCTCTCTGGACTAGGAAAGTGTAACCTACATGTAAGAAACATGACTCAATTGTCTTTGAGGGTGTGAAATGATCAGAGTTTGTAAAAGGAACTTCAATCTTGATGTATTTTTGTGTGTGTGTGTTCAAAGAACTCAACCGTACTATTATTGTAAGGTAAACACAGAAAATGTTTATCAAGACTATAGCCAGTGAAGAATTGTGCAAGTAAAAATGTGTTTAGAAAGATGAAGCTTACTATGTGTTTAAGAAATAGCATTACACAAAACTCTGCACACCGTAGCAGAACTATATAGTTCACAAAAGACCTTTGGGCTTAAAAAAGTGACCAACGTCAAAGATCTGTAGTAAATGAGGCCTGGAAAGGTCTGGTGAAAGAACACAATAGAACATGCTAAGAAAGATGGAAGAGGACCCTGAAACAAGGTGGCAAGATGTCCCTGCTGCACCAGAAGAAGCAAGCCCTAGCGAGACCTTCTGAGCTACACGAGGGCAGGCTGGTAAGAGGAAAGATTCCGTGGTGAGACTTGGGCAGCCCCTCTTCCCCAACGTCTTGATTGAGAAGTGTCCCATATGGCCCAACTCCTTCAAAGAGTACAGGCGATAGGACGGGGCTGGGGCCAGTTTCACAGCCTGGGTATAGAGTGCTCAAACTCAGGACCTGATCTCAAAACCCACTCTCTCGAGGTCTCCGAGTCTGCGAGAGCTTCCTCCAGGCTGCATGGAGCCTAGGCCACGACCACCAAATTGCACTGAGCTCGACGTCCAACTGCACAGATAAACAGCCACATGAGCGCACGTGCGTGCGCATGCTTGGAGTCTACTGGGAAGCTCAGCCATTGGCTCCACCCTCGGCAGGAGGCACCGGAAGTCCCAGCCAGTCCCAGGCACCCCTAGTGGTTGGAACGGAGAATCCTGTTGGGGCCGTTGGAAGGCGTTGACCATTCCAGCTCAGTGCCTTTCAGTTAGGCAGGCCCCACCAAGGATGTAGCAGCGGGCCTCAATAAGGCTCTAGAGGGCAGTGGGGGCAGGGTGGGGAAGCACATCTTCCCAAACCCTAAACTGTTACCAAGACCTTGAACTGTTGCATAGCTATATATTCTTGTGGTGACAGTGGCCTTAGGGGACGATTAGGTAGGAGCTATGCAAGCTCTGTTAAATAATGTTACTGACTTACCTGGTGGCCGTTTGGAGCAATTTTTGGAAAATTTTCAAACCTGTCACAGGAAAGGGTCATTAACTGGGAAACACAGTCACCTGTGAACTCTTGGCTTGAGCTGACAACTCTGCAGATATCTCTCTGAAGCTCAAGTCTGAAGATGTTTAGCCAGGTTTTTCTGACAAGAGAGCTGGCATGCCTCCTGCCTTTTGAGTGACCTCACTTTAGTGAGGACCAGAAGTAACGTCTTTCATGGGTCTGTAGCTTTACTCTATACTACCCAACTCCTGTACCTAGTTCAAAGGGTTCTGTCAAGCCCTAGGAGCCTGTAACCTATTTTCCTTCTGCTCCTTTTCGTATCAAATCCCTCTCCCCATCTCAGGTAGGGGAGGTGTTCTTTCTAGATAGGAAGAAAAAAATAATTTCCCAAGTGACTCTTAAGTCACTTTGATGTCATTGGAGAAGTCACTGTTACAGAGTAGAATACCCTGAGGATCAAGGGATTAAACAACATTGTCCTCCAGAACTTAGGTCTCTGGAGGGAAACTTCCTTTTGTCTTTTAGGGTGGGTGTATAACCTGTACGAAGCCCTGAAGCTTGAGACAGTCATTTATGACATAAGTTCAAATCCTGGTATGATTTTAGACTTCAGTCAGTGTGGAAACACCAGAGTTGACAGGCACTATGGGATAGAAAAGGGGGAGGTATCCTTCCTGAAGCCTCAGATTGGGAAAATGAAAAGGGGTTCCCGGTAGAAGGCAGCAGGGGTGTTAAAGAAGGCTATTTTTATCCTGTGGTAGAGTCATTCTCAAATGTCATTTTAAAATAGCTAAGACCTATACATGAATAGCCTGTGTGTAGTGGTATTAGAGAAGATTTTCCACGTATGTTGTTGGATGTCCTGACTTGAAGGGATGAGGGAAAACTCTTTCCCTTTCTGCAGAGTAACAACCTTGTCATTCCAAGTGATCCTGAGAATAAGAAACAATGCAGTAGAGATGATGAAACAGCAGTTTAGGTATAATCTAAGGGCTCTTAAGAATTTGGGATTTAACCTTGTGTTGTGGTCCAGGATGCAGTGCTGAGCAGGCGGAGTTGGGTGTAGCTGATGTACGGCCATCTTTGTTAGGTTCATAGTTCCCACGAACCACACCCCTCCCTGGCTTGCCTTCTAGTGTCTGACTACTAACTATATTTCTGTCAATCATCCACTTTCCAAAATTATAAAGCCTTCTTTCATCTTTGCTGATTTCCGCTCTCCATTTTAACATCACCAAAAATGCCCAAGGTTAGAGGGTACTATGTTCCCTACCCCATTTGGAACTCTGTCCTCTGTGCTCAGTGATAGAGTGCCACATGCAGGTGGGAACTAGGGGTGATGTTCTGTTATAGAGGATGCTAAGTCCTTTCTAGCTGAGAGCATATATGGAAACCAGTAAGCTTTGGAGCCCAGATAAGATCTAAGAAGCCCCAAGTGGTACCCAGCTCTGTTGGAAATTAGACTGTGATGGGAGAATGGGATGAAAGCACAAAGAATGTGGATGTGGTATGGATTTAAAGTTTTTCTTCTGTTACAAGTTGTTTGGTGGCCATTGCTGTCACTGAAAGGACATGGGGCTGGACTTTTTGGAGAAATGTTATAAGTCAAGTTACCAATTGTTGCCCATTGGGTAAAGCTACAGACCCTTGAAAAGGCCAGTTTTCTAGGTTGATGGTAATTGGAAGAGCTTCTGAGTGACGCCCAAGTCACAGGAGGGAGTGAATCACTTGTGGAGCGATGGAACCTGCCTCTGTGGGTGGTTAGACAATGCTCTTCTTAGCTATTGCTTCCCTTTCACATGAACTTAAGTCGGTCTGATCCTTGCCATAAAAAAAAAAAAGGTGTATTTAGAAAAGATGGGGCGGGGCGGGGGGGGCGGGGAAGAGTTATCAAAGCAGAAACCCAGATAAGAATATAGACAGGGAATTAAAAATGGCAGAGAAATTAGACTCCAGCAACAGAGATGGGGGTCAGAAGATGAAATAATCAAGAAAAAGAGTAACACTCTATGGAAAAGGGCAAAGGGAAGGTAGGCCAGAATGCTTTATGAAACCAGAGAATTGGGAAAGATGAAACCTTTTCCTTTCCCTCTACTTTCTTCCTGTCCCCCTCCTCCACCCCTTCAAACCCTTGCCAAGTGCTAGGTTGGTACAGAGATTGGGACAAACAGACTCCTATTCAGTGGTGGAAAGATTGTATTATATAGCCGGGATGGAAAGGGTGTCTCCACTGGCTGCCTTTCCTGGGTACAGGGAAGGAGATGGGCAGAGACACTCAAAGCCCCAAGAATGAAGGAGGAGGTGCCTCAGAGGCTCTTGGGAAGAGGTTAGAAAACAGCTAATTTGTTTCAGCCAAGGACTCATACTGTCTTTGTTATTTCTCTTTGGGCAGTAGCTGGGATTGTTATAAGCACAGAACAGGCAACTGGAATGAGTCAGGAGGGAGGAGCCCTGTGTCATGTTTGTGCCCACAGTCATTGGCAGGGAGAACTGTGCCTTTCTTCCTGAAGTGCCCTCCATGCTGCTGTGAGTTGTCTAGTAGCAGCTCACCTTGACTTTCATTGTGGCCATCATGCAAAGTGGAAGAGGGAGGGAAATGTTAAAACAGGAGGTGTGTGTGTGTGGGGTGGTGGTGGTGGCGGGGAACCCACCTTGTATTCCCAAATTAACAAAACAAGAAACCAAAGGCAAAGAATTTGGCATCTAATTTATGGGCCCCTGCAGGCTGGGAAACTTGAGTACCACAAAACGAAACATTCCTCTTGTAAGAGGTATTAGTGTTGAAAGGTGGAGTGAGGGACCTTCCTGAGGCTGGGGACTGGGCAGAAAAAAGCTGCTAGGTTTTCACCCCCAGGGTCTTTTGGGGGAGTATGGGTGCTATTTTATGAAATCTGAAGGCTCATATCTACAGCATATCCAGGATATGAGGGAGCCCAAGGATCATTATCCATCTAGTTTGGGACTGTAAAGCAAATACTGAGAAATTAGCTATGAGCTTCCAGAGTTTAGGGAGCCTAGGGGTTTACTTGGTCTGGGAAACTCTTTCTGCCATGATCTTGTCAATGCACAGGTTTCCGGACCAGAGTTCAAAATAAACCAAAACAAGGAACTAAAGGCACAGACAAGCACTACTTTTTAGTGGCATCAGTTCCATTTTGCTCAAGGTTTTGAGGATTGTTTGATGTTCACGGCTCTGTAATGAGGGATGGGGTTCTAGGGAGATAGCTATTAAAATGATAGCATTGCCATGTTTTTCTCTTTGGCTATGGGCCTTTGAAACATTCATATTATCACCATTCTTGGACAGCATTTAGTTGCCAAAGACCCAACCCGGATGTACCAGCTTGGTGATGATTGCGTCAAGCAGATGTCATAAAAGTTGGACAACACAAGGGTGACCTGGTACATGGCTAGTTTAAGGATTCTTATTTTGATTTCCCTGACTATGGTTATGTTTATGAGCATTTTCCAAATTTCCCAGCATCTGCATCTTTCATAAAGCTGGGGAGTTTGTTTTCCAGCTCTTGTATTTTCCCCTGGGTGAATGACTCACTCATAAGTGTGTTTAGCTCTGCTCCCAACAGGTCAGCTGTTCTCTATGAAATGACTTAATAGTTGACAGATGCAGTGAAAAAAGAAGCCTCAAACTCCAAAACAAACCTGTGTGACTTGGTTTTCAGGTTGGGTTTGGTTTGAAATGGAGTTTAGAGTCTCTATTCCAAAGTCAGCAATGTCAAATGACAAGCTTTCTGGTGTCTTTGCCGGTGGCAGTCTTTGGAGATGGAATTATAAATAACATGGATCTGGCCTGTAACTTTACCATGGCATTCACTGTCATGTATGTATTGAAAGGGTTTGACACAGGTTCCCCTTTGAAGTAGATAAAATGCTGGTCCTTACCCTGAAAACTCTGCACTTGTTTCAAATCTGTGTTCTTGTTCTGAGCCATGTACATATTGGGAAAATCTCCCCATTTCTTTGGGTTTTGGTTTCCTTGTGGGTAAAATTGGGATAATACCTACCTCACAGGGTTGTTGTGAGGATTGAATATGCTCTGTAATCTTCATGTTATCTAAACCATTGTGATTGAAAAACCAGCTTTAAACATGCATTGGCCACATGGAGAGCATGTATGCAAACATTTCTGCCACCATACATGCTGTTGCATGCTGCCTGGCTAATCTCTGAGCTAAAAGGTTTCTGTGTAAATGTGGGTGTATAGAGTGGATTTGTGGCCTTCATCAGCTTCCTAAACGGGACTCTAGACCCTGATAATTTGGAAGCCAGTGCTTCACACTTGAAGCTGGATTCAAAAATAGTGATTAGTTCTAGAAGTTTCCTTAGAACATGACCACAGGACTGACTACAATAATTTTAGAGGCAGATCATTGATGTGTCTTGGTTTCTCAGTGTTTTGTTTGTGTGTGTGTTTTGTGATGTCCATGGTAGAACCCAAGGTTTTATGCCTGCTAGATATGCATTCTATGACTTAGCCCCACTCCCAGCTCATTCATGTGGCCTGATGACAGAGCACTTGAGACCAAAAATGACAGACATGTTCATGGGTTGTCATCAGATTATCCAATGGTCCTTCATTCAAAGGTGAGAATAAAGCAAAATTACTAAATATTTGGCTCAAAGAAAGTTGACGAGATTCAGTCTGTTATGTCATTTAAAAAGAATGTGATCTGGATAATCTCCAGAGACTCTCATTTTGATCCACTAGGAAAGGGAGACCAAAATGAGACTTGGATGGACCATCACGGCTGAAGTGAATGAGCATCGAAGCGAGGAGGCAATCAGCCTTCAGGATTTTCATCCTGGGCAACCAGGAAGCACAAGGGCCTGTCAAGTGGGGAGCCAACACATTTAGAGCAGGAAGAGAGCTGCTGGGCTGCTATTTGATACCAAAGCTCTGGCTCGGGATCGGAGAGATCAACACAGACACTCAAGCTCCACATTCCATCTTGGGACTGACTCTCCAGAGCATGCCGTCCTTCGTGGGTGAGCGCTGTGTGTTGGCCCTCTGTGCACGGATGATGTGGTCCAGCTTTTTTGGGAAACAGTCATGCAGATGCCTCAGGAAGCAAGTAAGTACTACAAAGGGGGACACTGCGTGGAGAAGTCAGGGGAACTTCTTCCCTGTACTTTAAGGGGGTTGGACTCCCCATTCCTACACCAGCAATTTTTTTTTTTTGCATAAAACTGTTTTTTTATATTGGCAATTTACCTGCAAATTTGATAAATTCTGATGGCTTTTTGGAACATTCCATGGAGCTTTGTTTGTTTGAGGCAGTGTCTCCCAAGGTATTCCATGCTACTTATCACATAGTCCAGGCTGGTCTGAAACTCATGAGTACTAGGATTACAGGTGTGCACTGCACACCCAGCCTCCATCAGAATGTCTACATAGGCAACACTGTTAAGTTTTTCTTTTCTAATGTAGATTCCCCTTAGCCCCAATTTTGGCATTATTGTAATGGTTAGAACTTTTACTACAAGCTTGACATAGTGAGAGCATACTTTTCGTCTTTCTGGACTTTAAAAAGTGTTTGGTCTTTAATAATGATGCAAGCTGTAAGTTCTTGGTAGATGTCTTCATCTGCTTGGGAAATTCTTTTCTCATACACGTTTGCTGCATGTTTTTAGTTAAGAACTGATGTTGAATTCTGTTGAGAGATTTTTTTTTTAATCCTTGAAGATGATTGCTGTTATTTTGAAAAAGTAAACCAGATTTGTGTGTACTGAAGAAAATGGGAGAAGAGATTAGTTTTTTTTTTTCTTATGACACCCTTGTGATTCTTGAAAACTGGACTTTTTTGGGCATTGGTGGTGCACGCCTTTAATCTCAGCACTTGGGAGGTAGAGGCAGGTGGATCTCTGTGAGTTTGAGGCCAGCCTGGTCTACAGAGCGAGTTCCAGGATAGGCTCCAAAGCTACACAGAGAAACACTGTCTCAAAAAACCAAAAAAAAAAAAAAAAAAAAAAAAAAAAAAGAAAAAAGAAAAGAAAACTGGACTTTTTTTGTTTGTTTTGATTTTGGTTTTTCGAGACAGGGTTTCTCTGTGTAGCTTTGTAGACCAGGCTGGCCAAAAAGCCATCATAATTTATCAATTGTGGCAAACTCATAGAGATCTGCCTGCCTCTGCCTCCCGAGTGCTGGGGAGTAAAGGCATATGCCACCACCTCCCAGCATAAAAACTGGACTTTTAAAGAACAAACTTTTTTCTACAGTAAATTTTTTCTCTAAAGTAAATATTTCAAATGTTTTCACAACTTTTTAAATATTCATTTTTAGTTTTAATTAGATTTGTGTGTGTGTCTATAAGGTTATGTGCCAACATGAGTGCAATTGCCCACAGAGGCCAGAAGATGGAGTTTGATCCCTTGGCACTGAACTTAAAGGTATTATGAGTCACCCAGCATAGGTGCTGGGAGCTAACTGTGGGTCCTCTGCAAGAGCACTGCATGTTCTTGACCACTCCATGGCTCCAGACCCTTCAGCAATCTTTAGACTTTATAGGCCATGTAAATATCTGTCATTATTTCAGAAGATGTTATTAAAAAGTTTTAAATATATATTGTTAGCTTACTTGAAAACATTTTGGCCTGGCCACTGTCTCTTATCTGGTTTTGTTTACTATCCAGCAGCAGTGAAAGGACAGATACACAGCAAAGTCTAATTACTGTCTAATCCTTTACAGAAAGTAAACTCTTTGTACTAGAATATTATTGCCAAGTATGTTTTGAAGGGAATGCTAATTTTTGGATACTGCTATGTAAATTAAGCCAAGACAGATACAGGAAGCTCTTTCAGCATCCCTCAAGCTAGCAGTTTTTTTTTTTTTTTTTTTTTTTTTTTTTTTTTTTTTTTTTTTTTTTTTTAAGGAGTGTGGGATGGAGGAACCTGTGAAGCTCTCAACTGTGAGCCTGGATATTTCTCAGACACTGGAAGACTTGGCTCCTTGGCTTGGGAGAGACTCCAACTGAGATGTGGCTCTTTGGAAGTGGACCCACTATAGTCTAGATGGGCTAATCCTTGGAGTGCATTTAACTGACATTTATGAATGATTATGTCTCAGGTATTGTTCTAAGGAATTGAACTTGGGTCTGTCTATTTTGCTATACAATGGGGATGCGAGTGACTCTAGGTATAGCTTCCTTGTAGGGAACTACATACAGGTTGCCAATTTGGAGTCTGGGGACATAATCTGGCTCTTACCTTTGTATCACATGGTCTCTCTACTACACTACATGAAGGTCTTTCTCAGTTCCCTCTCTTTACACCCTGCTTGTCTTTCACAATTCTGAAAAGTTTCATTTGACATCGTGTGTGTGTGTGTGTGTGTGTGTGTGTGTGTGTGTGTGTGTGTGTGTTTATAAGTGACAAGGTTTATAGCTTTAGCTGTTAAAAAAAAAGAGTTGTAGCATCATGTGTGTTGTGTGGGGTTTTTTTCCTGTGTCTCTGCCTCTGAAAGTGAATTTGGCAATTCTATAACCCTCATGGACAGTGTATGCTAGAGTAAGTGGTTGTTACCACCTATTTCACCCAAGATAGGCACCCAAGCAATTGCCTGACAGGATGGGTGGCTTCCCCTGGAACTTCAGAGGTTTTCCCAGATCCCATGAATACACTCCCCTGTCCCCAACTACAAATGGATGCATGAGTGCCCATCATAGCACTTAGAAAGACTCTATCCAGGTGAGGAAGATGGGGAATTTGATAGCTGCTGGCTAGAAGTCAAGTAGTTTCACCCCAGAGAACCTTGAGCAACGCAACAGATTCTTCTATCCCGGATGTGCCAAAATGTCATTCAAGGGCATTCTTGTACAGTTCCTTTTAAGCATTGTACAATTGTAATATTTTTTAATCAAATCTTCACTTAAATACCAATTTAATATCTCAAAAATTCAAACCTTGGTGTGAGGAGAGCTAATATTTGTGAAAAAAGGTCAGAGATAAGAAGTTTGGATGCTAGGGCTGGAGCAATGGCTCAGCAGGCAACAGCACTTGTCACTCTTGCAAAGGATCAAGGTTCAGTTCATGACACTCACATTGCAGCTCACAGTTCCAAGGGATCTGTCACCCTCTTCTGGCCTTTGTGGACTCTAGGCATGTACATGATGCACAGATATACACGTAAACAAAAACATATATATATATATATATATATATATATATATATATATATATATATGAAAGTAGAAATCTAAAAGGAAAGAAACCAAGAAGAGGAAGGTATTCATTCAAGCTTTGCTTTTCCTCTGATTGCGACACAGATTATATATTCACAGGTAGCTGAAGAGCCTTTGTCATGTTACTTCATGGATCAATTGTACCGTGTGTGTGTGTGTGTGTGTGTGTGTGTGTGTGTGTGTGTGTGTGTGTGTGTGATATGTGTGTTTAACGTTTAATCCCTCTGGTATAACTACTGCCTTTTAGGACACTAACTGCTTTTATAGGTTAATAAACAAACTTCAAATAGCAAGTCCTTAATCCTCAATCCTCGATAATATCCACAAGAACAATGATGTCCACCTCATGTCCAATGCTCAGCTGTACTACTGAGATGCTCCTGTGCACTGTGCTGCCAAGTCAAGTTCAGTGGTACCAGAGGTTCCTATAGAAACAAACCTAGGTCCCCAGCTGTCTTGTCTTTATACACGTGCCCACTTACATCAAGTAAGGGCATTGAGGAAATATACACTGTCCCCAGGTTACATCAGTAGCTGCGTTCTAGCTTTTGACATTGTCCTCTGCAAAGTTCATGCTTGAGAACTGTCCAATTGAATTAACAAATGTAAAAACCAACTAACCAATCAAACAAACAAAAACAACAGAAAAGCCTCTGAAAGTTTGATTTTGTGTTGGGTCACATTCATAGCTGTCTCGACAGCATGTGGCTCATGGGCGACACAGGACTTCGTGTAGCCCCTTCTCACTCTTTCTTGTGCTTTCAAGGAACAGCTTGTATTCATCCTAGTAGATACAACCTTTCCTTATGTTTGTCTTCTCCCAAGTACAGGTGCTGAAGTGGCAACTCGTAATGAAGTCATCCACTCAACTACCTGAGCCCTCCAGCTGTGCCCATTTATTTGAACTTCTCTATTCTCTGCTTACAGAGGCTTTGTGTCTCTCTGGAAGTATCACCTTCTCAAGGCAGGAGTTTGTCTGTACCTTTAACTCATATACACTTGAACAAATTTAGGCAAGCAAATTTATAGGTGGCACATCTCCAGCCACCAGCTTGCTGGTGTCATTTTAGTGCTTATTCCTGTAATTTAGTGTTTGCCCAGTATGTGTTTTAAGCAATTCGATGTACTTACACTCTCTTGTAGCTTTTTAGTTTTTTTCTAAACTTGTTGTGTTCTAAAGTAACGCATTGAGAAATGATGTCTTGACATGTGCTTTATTTCATGATTCTACTTTTGCCCACAGGTCCCATTGCAGAAGATGAGTGATCGCCAACCAGCTGTCCAATCAAAGGCCTCAGGATGTGATATCCAGAAGTTTTCTGGCATGAAAAAGGGTGTGGGGGAGGGTAGGTATCATTCTGCACAGTAGCATGGGATTGTCAGATTCTAGGACATGGTTGCTTCTTGGAAATGGTGGCTTCATGCTTGCAGAACACTGGTACTATCATCATCCCAGCTTCGAGGTGCAAACACATTGCACCTTCTTGAGGTATCTGCCAACTCACAATGTATTTCAAAACAATGTTAGAACATTATACTGAGTACCCTTGATGACATATGAACTGAAGAAAACATGTATAAAATATCTTCCAAACATAATATAAGGGAAATGTTTGGTTCTGTATGTAATAGATAATGGTCTCTTTGTTATTTGGGTGCAAATACTTTATATTTGAGTCTTTAACTCAAAAAGAGCAGTGATAACTGTTCTAACCAGTAGGGGCATCTTAATTGCTAGCTATGTCAGAGCCCTTCATCTTAACTGGGAAAAAAGCAGTGGAGCATGGAGACCTTTGTCTCTGGCCCCTTGGGTTGTGTTGTGCTTTAGTTACTGTTCTATTGCTGTGATGAAACACCATGACCAAGGCAACTTATAAAAGAAAGGATTTCACTGGGGTCTTGATTGTAGTTTCAGAGGGTTATTAGTCCATGACCATTATGGTGGGAAGCATGGCAGCAGGCAGGAAAGCATGTAACAGGAGCAGTAGTTGAGAGTTTACATCTGATGCAAAAGATAGAGGCAGAGAGAGAGAGAGAGCGAGGGACTGAGACTGGACCTACATGGGATTTTTAATGTCAAAGCCATCCTCAGGGACACACCTCCAAGAAGGTCACACCCAATCTAACAAGGCCATACCTCTTAATCTTTCCCAAACAGTTCCACTAACTGGTAATCCAGCATTTACCAACATGGGTTGCTTTGAAGCTGCTCCTGACCAAGACCCATGGTTTCAGATCCAGGTAACTCCCCTGTAACTTCAACCTAGTAGGCTCACTTTGCTGTTGATCTTAGTAGTTTTAGGCCTAGAACACAGCTTCCCTTCCCCACCGGGGCTACTGTCTCAGGAATGCCAAATGTAAAAAGAGTGCCAATGTTTTTGCCCTCCTAGTTTTGGTCTTAAATGTCCCACCAAACCTCCTGATGCATCATGTAGCAGTGTTCAGAGCTACTCTCTAGTGAGATGTTGGCACCCCAAGGACTCTGATATTGATATGTCTTCATTCATGGCCTCATATGGGGGAGGTAATAGCAACTCTGGGAAGTAAGGGATCATGGCATTGAGGGAGAGGTTTTGTTCAGTCCCTTCCCTGTTCTCTTCTTCCAGTTGCTTTGCTCTCTCTCTCTCTCTCTCTCTCTCTCTCTCTCTCTCTCTCTCTTCTCTCACACACACACACACACACACACACACACACACACACCATGATATGCCACCTCCTTGGAGCCCAGATTGGCTATGGATGAAAAAAATCTCTGAAATCATGAGCCAAATATCTTTTAAGTTCATTTTCTCGTGGTATTTTATCACAGGGTGAAAAGCTATCATAGCTACTGTCAGAAAGGAAGTGACAGCTGTCAGTCTCCACCTTCAAGTTGGACAGCTTATTCTTAGAGCCTTGTTGGGTCTCTGTCAGGCACTGAAATGCCAGGGGGACAGTCTCCATACAAATTGGGTCAGTTTTCAACTAAGGGCAAGAAAATAGAACTCAGTACAAATGTTTCCTGTCCATAAGAGGGAGATCTTTCTCTTTGATGACCCAGCTCAGTCTTGAGTAAAAAGAAACAAGTTGCCCTGTCCTCCATGTTACATCCAATATTTAAAGAAAAGCTACTTCCAACTTGTTTTTGTTTTGTTTTATGTCCCAAGCAGTAGCCTGCTTGCTTTTATTCATTTCATTCTCATGATGCTGTGGGATTTTCAAACAACTACTATGATGATGCAAACAAGTTAAGTGGTTACTCACTCAGGAACAGTCATTGGATGATTGTAATAGAATAATGGGGATGGGGTGTAAGTGGGCCGGGCAAAGTTGAGCATTCGATTCCTCTGCCACAATAGTCATGAATCAAAATTTGAATGCTGCCCTGCTTGGTGTGAGGCTGTAAAGATGGGATGGGACAGAGGACATGATGTCATTTCAGATCTTCAGCTTTGGTAGAACTTGGAAATGATGATGGATGTTTGCAGAACATGGAGGAGCTAATGCCTCATCACAAGGAGCATATTTTATCCATATTCTTCTCTTGCTGGACTCACTGGCTTTGTATCCCATTGTCTGGTGATCTCTTAGTTTTCTTTTGAAATAGGGTCTCACTGTGTAGCGCTGGCTGGCCTGGAACTCACAGAGACCTGCCTGTCTCACACGACCAGAGTGAATTGGGGGAAGAAGGAAGGAAATGATCAGAAAGTAGCAAGAAAAAAACTCAGCAGGTGTGGCCAGGTTCAGTCGAATGACCCTAGACAAGGTTTCAAAAGTGCACCTCAGTTTCCCATCTGGCAAATAGAAACATATGCTTCTCTGGTTTATTACAAGAAAGAAATCAAATAATGTAGCTAGCTAGTCAGAGAAGTGGCTGGAAGCACCTGACAGTCATAAGATGGTAGATTACTATCAACCTAATGCAATATAACTCGTCAAATATTGACTGAGTCCTTACTATTTGCCTAGGATTGTATCCCTGGTGCTGGAATTGAAAGGGGCTTAGTAAGATGGCAGGTTAATGACTTAGACAGGGTAACTGGGATGAAAGCAGTTTTGGGCTTTGTATCAGAATGATTTTTATTATATACATTAGAAATATAATTATAGGAGGTACCCTAACCATTACTCTGTGGTGTTCCAGTTCTCGTTTCTTCCCTCTGTCCTCCAACTATTCACTCAGGTTCCTATAATTCATGATACATATGGTGTTTTCTTAGTTAGGGTTCCCAGAAACTCTTAAAAACATTTAATTGGGGTGGCTTAAATTTTCAGAAGTTTAGTCCATTATCATCAGGGCAGGACGTGGCGGGGTGTGGGCAGACATGGTGCTGGGCTACATCTTGATCAAAAGGCAATGGGAAGTAGACTGAGACACTGGGTGTGGCTTGAGCACTTACGAGACCTTAAAGCCCACCCCACAGTGCTTCCTCCAATAAGGCCACACCTATCCCAACAAAGCCACATCTCCTAAAATTGCCCTTCCCTTTAGGGGCCATTTTCTTTCAAACCACCACATTCCACTCCCTGGCCTCCAAAGGCTTGTAGCCATAATGCAAAAATGCATTCAGTCCAATTTCAAAAGTACTCATGGGCTATAACAGTGTTAAACTTATTTAAAAGTTTGAAGTTCAAAGTCTCTTCTGAGATTCATAAATCTCTTTAATTGTAATATCCTATAAAGTCAAAATCAAAAAAGATTATATACTCCCAACATATAATGGCACAGGATATACATTATCAATCCAAAATGTAGTGAAGGCAGCATAGTGGACCAAAGCAAGACCAAAACCAGCTGGGCGAACTCCAAACTCTGTATCTCTATGTCTCATGTCAAAACTCTCTTCAAATCTCCAAATCCTTTCAGCTTTGTTGACTGCAACACACTTCTCTCTTGGGCTGGTTCCACTCCCCATTATCAGCTCTCCTTTGCAGGTATTGCATGACTTTGGCATCTCCAGGCTTCAACTTCACAGCTTCACACAATGGCCTCTCTAGGCCTCTGTTCAAGGATGCTTCTGACACATGCCTGACCTCAGTGGCTTTCCTGAGTCATGGAGGCAAATTCCACAGCTCCTTTCTTCTAAACTCCAGAATCATGTGGCCGAAGCTACCAAGTTCTGCTGCTTACTGGAGCCATAAAATGGCTCCCTTATTCAATTCCTTTTTGTTTTTGATGCCTAAGCTTGGCTCCAGGCTGTCCTCAAACTCAAAGATCCACCAGCCTCTGCCTTCTGAGTGCTGGGATTAAAGGTGTGTACCACCGCACTCTATTTTAAGCTTTTCTTTAATTCCTTTTCACAAGTTGGAACCTTAGCTGGGTGGGATCTTTCCCTGAGGTGACCACTCCCTTTATTCCATTTCTTAACTTAGTTCCATTCCAGTTTCTGTTGCTCCTTTTCTCCTCAAATTGTACATTTTCTTGTTCCTTTTCATTATATATCTTCATTATAACTAACACCAGTAACCACACAACAGAGTCTACACTATGCTGTTTTGAGAATTCCTCTGCTAAGGGAATTAATCCAAAACTGTTCAATTTAGCCTCGGGCACACTTTTTGGCCAATGGCAAAAAGCAGCTACTTTCTTTACCAAAATATCACAGGAAAGATCTCTAGACAACATACTAAAATTCTTCTCCTCTGAAACCTCTTGAGCCAGCCCCCCCCACAGTTCCAATCACTCTTTGCACCATTGTCTTCCATGATCCTACGGGTACGGCCCATTAAGCACCCTTAAAGCATCCTTAAAGCATCCCACTGCTTTCCTAACTCAAACTCATAAAGTCCAAATTCCTCCAGACAAAAGCATGGTCATGTCTATCACAACAATACCCCAGCCCCTGGAACCAACATCTGTCTTAGGGTTTCTACTGCTGTGAAGAGACACCATGACCACAGCAACTCTTAGAAAGGAGAAACATTTAATTGAGGTGGCTTACATTTTCAGCCATTAACTATCATCATGGTGCAGCATATAGACACACAGGTAGACCTGGTGCTTTAGCAGGAACTGAGAGTCCTTACATTTTGACTCACAAGCAACAGGAAGTGGTCAGTCTCACTGTGCTTGGCTTGAGCATATATGAGACCTCAAAGCCTATCCCCACAGTGACATACTTCCTCCAACAAGGCCATATCTACCTCAACAAAGCCACATTTCCTAAAAGTGCCCTTCCCTTTGGGGGCCATTTTCTTCCAAACCACCACAGGTGTCTCAAGAAGCTTTGTGACATATGTAGTAGGAGACTCAGGCTATTAGGCAAGAAAAAGCTGCAAGTCAAAATTTCCAGAGCATCATGTGAAATGCCCCAGTGGTGTACAGACAGATTGGAGGGAGTGAGGATGAACTGTAGAAGAGCAATCGTGCCAAAGTTCCTTGTAGGAGGCACAGCTTAAGGAACGCAATGGAGGAACCAGACCAGCTCAACATGTGGTCCTGTTTTCTTCAAAGGAAAGAAATGACTGATGCCCAGTCACCCAAAAGGCTGGAGTGAATTTTTAGTCTGGCGACCTATTTTTTTATTTTATTTTATTTTTATTGCTATTCTAAGGAGTCAGGCTTCCTGAGTCCTCCAAAATCCTGGACATTGTTTAATCCCTAATCCTCAGCTTTGTCTCTCAGCAAATAGAACCCATTCTTATGAAAGAAGTCCCATGTACTTTGCAGCGTCCACCAACAGAATCTGCCCCTAAGTTTATTACAAATCCTTCCTCCGTTAGCCCTTGCCCTGAGCACTGTTTAGCAGTCAACAGAACTCATTCTTACTGTAACCTGTTTTGCTACTTTGATAGGGAGTTTCTATGTAGCGATGCTTAAAGCTTTATTGTGATCATTGTTATATGCAAACTGTTCCCTGAAGTTTTTCTGTGTTTAAATGTGCAAGAAAAATAAACCCTGAGGTCAGAAGTATTGAGCCAGTGTCTGCAAAGGTGGCGCTACCTCAAGCTTCATTCTTCACCTCGCACACCTTGTTTCCTCCAAAGACCTCGAGGCTTGTGGCAGTCCCTGACAGTTCCTGATGGGATACTGCCTACAGAAAGATAAAGACAGCTGGGTCTGGTATCAGAGGCCTGCATTCCAGCATTCAAGAAGGTGAGGCTGGTGGATTACAAATTCAAAGCCTGCCTGCCTAAACTACAGAATGAATTCAAGGTCATCCAGGGCAAAATAAGTAGACAGCTCTGGGGATATAGTTCAATAGCAGTCTTTGTTTGCTGTGTGTGATTCCTGGGTGCCATCTCCAATTACCCTTCACCCCGGAAACAAAAGAACAAGCAGACACAGGACATTTCAGACTAGGAAATACCATAGTTCACACTTCAGCTCTCCATATCAGCAAGCTCTTTTTTAGCCTTAGTGGCGTTTCATCAAGTCCCTCAGATTTCATCTTTCACACCTCAGAAAACAAAGGTTAGACCTTGTGAAGAGGGTCCTTGGATTTTGTGTAAGATTTTTTTCCCCTGGATGGATCCATATTAGGGCAGAAAGAAAATGGTAGCTTTGGAAAAACAAGTATTTTTAGGGATCTGACCAGAAGTCCCATCTTTTGTCCTAGCTTTCAGTCATTCAGAAAATTTTGCCCATTAATTCACCCAGATCACCAATGCCTAAGGCATCTGGTAGTCCAGACCGTGTGATATTAGGGAGAGTCCAGCAGAGGGAGACAGAGGCTAAATTAGGTGCGGACCCAGAAACTTACTCAGGACTTCACAGTTTTTGAGTAAATGAGGAAACAGAACTACTTTGGTCTGCTTAGTGTTGAATACAAGTCGTCTGAATATGATAGGCTAACTAATGCATTTTCGACTCCGCAAAATTGTCTGCATGTAACTCCACCCTAAACGGACGTGCCAAGTTTAGCCCATGCTTGGAAACGGGTATACACCTCGGGCACAGGTGATGAATGGGGCCAGAAAAATGGAAGCCAGCGGAACTTGAGCGTAGGTCACGCGCCTAGTGGGTGACCGGATTTACTTAGTCGCCAAATACAGCTGTCTAGTTTCCTCATCCGTCCTCGCCTCCTCTGAGAGGTCACAAACACTTTGAACTGCCAAATTCTCTTTGGCAGGGTGACAGGGTGGCCTCTAGTCACCTGCAGCATTTCCCAGGCCTGTATGTGGCGCTCACGCTCAGGGACAGACAAAGTAGTCCCCAGAGCTAGTTCCTGGGACACCCATACAGCGGCTCTGGCTCAGGACTTGGTAGGAAGAGATGGTTGCAAGGCGGGATTGGGCTCTTGGCAGCTGGGCGGGACTACGGTTATGGCATAAAAGAGGAGGGCCACTGCAGCTGCAGTGCTGAAGGCGGATCCCCAGCGAAAGGGAGGTCAACAGTTGTGCTCTTGCAATCAGACCTAGCGAGACTGAAGAAAAGGTCTGATTTCTATACATGTATTTAATTTTGATAACTGGTAGGCAGGGTGGACGTGAGGATGCGCCAAAGGCTTGTGCTGATCCGGAGCCCTAGACGTGTGAAATCTAGGACTAGAGGATATAGGATCTAGGATCTAGGATTTCAGAGGATCTAGGAAGGGATCCGCTCCACTCCAGGAGCCCAAATTCAACTGTTTTTCTTTGTGTTGCAGGAACGCTTCTACCGCTCCGCTCAACCACAGGCTAACAGGATGCGCCTCCTCGGCCTACTCCGCTCCTCTGCTCCTGAGCCCGCCTTCTCCAACGTGCTCACTCCGGGCCGCATCCCAGAGTTCTGCATCCCCCCGCGGCTGCCTGTCCCTGGCGTTCCCGAGACTCCGCTCCCGGCTGCTACACTGCCTTGGCGCTGCTTGGCCGAACCCGACCTGTGGCCGCGCACGCCCACCGACCACGACGATAATGACTTTGACTACGCGGGTCGCACCGACTGGGACCCTCGCTCACAGGCCGCGCTCTCGCTGCCGCACCTGCCCCGCGCGCGCACAGCCTACGGCTTCTGCGCGCTGCTCGAGAGCCCGCACACACGCCGAAAGGAGTCGCTCTTCCTCGGCCACGCAGGCGTCCCCCGCCCAGTACTTCGCCGCCGTGCGCACACCTACGCGGGCCCGCGCCGTGCCTCGGACTCTGCGCGTGCCTCCCCGATCGATCTGAACTCTTCTCCTCCACCCGCCCCTTTGCCCCGCGTGCGCTGCCTCCTGCGCGCTCCTGATGGGCTGCTGAGCCGCGCGCTGCGGGCCCCTCGCGGTCGGGCCAGCGCGCGCTCTGCGCCCAGTGGTGACAAGCACGAGCGCGCTGCCTCCTGCGCGTCCCCGGTGCCTGCGAGTCCTCGTCCTGAACTCCTGCAAGCCGAGGCCAGCGTGGCTCTGGGCCGCGGGGACTGCACGCTGCGCCTGGCCGCCGAGTACTGTCCGCGCAGCGCCTGTCTCCGCCTCCGCCTGCTGCGTGCAGAGGGCTTGGCCGCCGCACTCGAACCCCGCGCCCTGGGCTGTCGCCTCAGCCTGGTGCTGCGGCAGTCGGGCCAGCAGCGCGCCAGCGTTTTCCGTCGCAGCCGCAAGGCCGCCCTGGACCAGGACTGCTGCTTCGATGGACTCTCGGAGGAGCAGCTGCGTCGCCTGTCAGTGCGCATCAAGGCGGAGAGCAAGGGCCGCGGGCTGGAGCGTGGACGGCCGCTGGGCCAGGGCGAGCTGCTGCTGGGCTCGCTGCTGCTGCTCTGAGCCCAGATTCCATGAGGTCATGGACACTGTAGGTTGCGTGGCCCTCGGACATTCAGAGCCTCTTGGACGCTGACAATGGCTTGGCCCTGGGACACACATAGCCTCTTGGCTCTGGTACACTTTCCCTTTTGTACAAATAAAGTTATTTATTTTTCTATTTATGACCTTGCTGTGTTGATGTTTTGATTCCTTAGCCTCCACTTTTCTTATCGCTTTTTGGTAGCAAAAGAAAAACTGATGGCTTTCATTCATCAGTCTGTTCACAGCACCGGATCCTCTTTCAGACCACTGTAGTAGTCAAAAAAAAAAAAAAAAAAAAAAAAAAAAAAAAAAAAAAAAAAAAAAAAGCTAGGCCCGTGGGTATGCAATTTGTAATTCCAGCACAGGAAAGGCAGAGACAGATAGTTCCCCGAGGTTTGCCGGCCTGTCAATCTAGCCTCCTTGGTGATCTCCAGACCAGTGGGAGACCCTGTCCCAGAGAGCAAGGTGGATGGCGAGGAAGAACATCAGAGGTTGCAATTCGACCTCTGCAGGAAATTGTGCACACGCGACTGATTGATCTTTCAAAATCATTCCAGACATTAAAATCCATTACAGTGTTTTACATAGTTAGGCAGTGGTGTTCACACTCAGTTGTATGCACATGTAATCTGGGAGAGACCCTCTTCTACTACAAGGGCATGTTGCTGAGGAGAGAATCCTGTCTGAGAAGAAACAGGAACCTTTCGGAAGAGAATTCTTCATACACTGTTAGGAGCAGAGGCAAGGGAAGAAGTAGAACCTGGAGGTGATGGTTGGGATGGGCATTCCTTCTGTTTCTTCCTTGAGGAATGTTTCTGACCTCGGTAAACAAATTGTTTTTGTAGCCATGTTTCCATCCAGCTGTGTGTTTAAGTTACACAGTGCTGAGCTTTGCTTCCTACATGAGTTAAAAAATCAGTTGTCAATGTGGGTTCTAAGAGCTGTTTTTTTTTAAGGTTTACTTTTATTATTTTTTGAAATTATGTATAGGTGTGTGTATCTGTGGACATGTGCACCTGAGTGCAGGTGCCAGTGAGGCTGAAAGAGTTGGATGTCCTGGAGTTGGACTTACAGAAGGTTGTGAGCCATCTGTCTTGGGTGCTGGGAATGGAACTTAGGTCTTGAGTCAGAGTGGCAAGTGTTCTTAACTACTGAACCATCTTCCCGGCCCAATAAAAGTTTTGTATTTTTGGTTGTGAGCCTAACCTTTAACGGCTGAGCCATCTCTCCAGACCCCAATAAAAGTTTTGTAATATGGTTTGTTTACATCTATTGATTCTTCAAACAGACTGTAACTCACTGGAAACTTCTTACACCCAAAGTTTGTCCTTGGTTTCCCCACAGTAGAGTAAAAAGTCAGACACCCAAATAGATGAGGTCTAGTCTTTTGTTTTCTTTCTGCCCATTGTGCTGGCCCAAGTGTTCTTTCCTTCATCAGTGAAATATCTGTCTCTGGGGGCTCTGTTAAGAGATGCTTGGACCCCAGTCAACTCTTGAATACAGTAACTTATGATACTGCAGGATAGGGTGCAACTGCATGGTTGAACAGGTGCGCTTTGCAGTCCTTTCCCAGTTTCTCAGTGGTTCTCCAATGGAGTTGAGCTGATGGCCAGCCAAGACTGAAGACTCAAGTGACCCAACAACATGAATGTAGAATGCCTTAGGTTTCCTTTGGTCACTTTATCCACATTCAGTAATACTAGTAATAATAATAATTCACACTCATTCTGTATCAGAAAGCCTCTTCCCATTGTTGTTAGCAAAATGAAGTCCTGGGTACAAACATAAATCCTGAATTAAATACAGTTTCAAAGCAGACAAATAAATCCTTAAAAATCATATCATTTAAAACTGAGAACTCATCACAGAGATATTTTCACAAAGCCATGTAGCTAGCACACAAAGCTGACCTTAGACATGAACCAAGGTGTTTTGCTTTACTTTGATGAAAATGTCACCTCTTCATAAAGTCCTAGCTGGCACCACTGTCGTCATGCACTAACACTTCTTTATTTTTCCTTCCTTCCTCCTCCTTCCCTCCCTCCCTCCCTCCCTCCCTCCCTCCCTCCCTCCCTCCCTCCCTCCCTCTCCCTCTCTCTCTCTTCCTCCCTCCTCCCTCCCTCTCCCCCCCACCTCTCTGTGACACTGTTACTACCTGATATAACAATACAAGGTTTCTGTGCTGTTGTTTGCACATTTTCCTTTTTCATGACAATGTATACTTTATAAATTCAGGAACTTGGTTTATATATTCATTGTTCTGTCTCAGATGCCTAAAGCAGAGTGCAGCACATACTAAATACTCAATAAAAATTGCCCAAATAGAGTTTGGGAAGGAAGACAGAATAAACAGAGTAGGAGAACCAAACTGAGTCAGTGCAACATCCAAGAATTTGATAAAGAAGATGCCAGGGTATAGAAGACAGTGAATGAGCAGTCTGTGTCAGTGTGCAAGCTCAGACCAGAAAAGAAAGAGATGCCCCCGCGGTTGAGAATGGGGTGGGGGTTGGAGGTTGACAAGGACTTCAAATGGCTGTTGAGGCTAAGCAAAGTGTATCAGGGTCAGATATCCCCCAGGGAGGCCACTGGGTAAAGATGTGAAGGTGAAGCTTAAGTTGTAATGAGACCCCCATATGCTGGACATGGCCACTGAGAGAAGCTACATGCAGAGAAAGGACCACGTGCAAGGGAGGATCTACGTGTGCTGCAGGTGGCAGAGATGGAATGGTGTGTGGGGGGTACCCAAGCCTTTTTAGATGACAAATTATTCCATCATGAACCCCAGATCCCTGACGTAGAACTTTGGGACTCCATGTTTGCCCTGCTGGTTTTCTGCCATGCTGACTCAGACATTTCTTTCCTGTACCTATATTTCTACATTTTGGAATGGTACAACATGCTCTGTCCCATTGCATAGCAAGACAAGTAATTAAAAGAAAATCTTTTGTTAGATTTAAACATTTTTATTTTGTGTTCAAACATGTGGGTACATATGTGTGGGGGTATATGTGTATGGATACGTGCATGCCACAGCATGTATGTGGAGATCAGAGGACAACTTGTACGAGTCTGCTCTCTCCTTCCATGATGTGGGTTCCAGGGATTGAAAGTAGGTCATCAGGCTTGGAAGTAGGCACCTTTATCCACTGGGCCATATCTCTAATCCCTATACTTTGATGTTTTGATGTTGTAGGGGCTCATAGTTAAGAGATTACTTGAGTCTCAGAAGTGATTACACTTGCACCTTTTTATAGCATTGGCACAGTTAAAGATGAGAGAGACTCTTAAAGTTGAACTTTACGAATTTGCAGTATGAGATGTCCGTGAGCCCATGGGGCAAGGTATGGAAAAGTATTATGACTTGAAAGCAATATGCTTAGTTGTCAAGTTGATAAGGGGTGGGCTGACTTATTTATTTAGTCTGTTTTTTGTTTGATTGTTTGTTTGAGGCAGGGTTTCTCTGTGTAGCCCTGGCTATCCTGGAACTCACTCTGTAGACCAGGTTGGCATCAAACTCAGATCCACCTGCCTGTACCTACTGAGTGCTGGGATTAAAGGCATTTGCCACCACTGCCTGGTAAGGGGTTGGCTTATGATGATTAATACTGATGTCAAATTGACATGATCTAGAAGCACCTGGGAGACAAAATTCTGGGTGTGTCTGTGAAGAAGTTTCTAGATTGCACTGAGGTGAAAAACCCCACCCTAACTGTAAGAAAACATTTCATGGGCTAGGCTCCTGAAGCGAATAAAAAGGAGAAAACAAGCTGAACACTAGAGTCTCTCTCTCTCTCTCTCTCTCTCTCTCTCTCTCTCTCTCTCTCTCTCTCTCTGCTTCCTGGCCGCTGATGCACTGTGACCAGTTGCCTTCCATTTCTGCTACCATGTCTTCTCTACCATAGTGAACTGTCTCACTAAACTGGGAACCCCACTTTCCTTCCTTCTGTTCCTTTTGTCAGTTATTTTCTCACAGCAAGGAGAATGGAAACTAATCGCCTCGTTTCCTGCAAGTGAGTATAATTTTACAGAATAACTTCACGAACATCTGTGATCCTAACCTTAACTCTGTACAAAGGGCAGCCCACTGGGAACATGTCTGGGTGACCGCACTAAATGACATTGCATCTTTCCACTCCACTGGTAGCAAACTCCACTCTCCACCTGCTGTGTTCTGAGCAGAACAACGGCTCAGCTGATGCGTGCTTCCCCAATGCAACCATCAGCATGAAGAGTCTGGCATCATCTACAAACAGCCTCGAGCTGACAGCATATCTCCATGGACCAGACACTAGCTGAGGAAGTCCACATTTATTTTTTTTTTGCAAAGATGGAGTAGGATTTATTTTGCAGATTGTAACAGTTCCTGATCTCAAAAAAGAAGCAATGTTTTCCATTTCTACCTGTCAGGAGATGGTGCCTGTGTTTGTCAGAACTATCCATGCAAAAGCCTGGATAATTAGTCACCTGGATCAGACCTCCCAGTCCCTTTAAATAGTCAGCATCAGCTACCTTCTTCACTATTGCCACTTTTTCGTGTGTGTGTGTGTGTGTGTGCGTGCGCGCATGCGCGCGCACGCGCAAATATTGGTGCATATGTATACATGTACTCGAAGGTATGCATGAGCATGTGGAAGCCAGAGAAGGGCTGGTGTCTTTTTTCAGTCACTCTCCATCTTATTTTACTTCTACTTTTAGATGGGCCAAGATTACAGGACATTTGCTAAACAGTACAATGACTGGTGTGCCCTCCTCCCTGACTTTCCAAATGGTAACCCTTTCAACATCTGTTTCTATCATCACCTTTACATATAGCTAATCTAGCTTTTTAAAAAGAGCTCAAATTGAACAACCCCCAGACTCCCTGGTCTGCATAAACTGAGATGCAGTCTGGCCCAGACCAACCCTCTAGATGGGAGGGCTGTGGTGTCGGCTGCAGGCAGGAACAGGTGGAGGTGGATAGTGGTAAAAGTGGAGTGGTAGACAAGAGAGTATGATAAAGAACTTTGCCTAATATACCCCAAAGAAACACATTCATACAACAAGGATATCTGTTCAACGATGTTCATAGCAGCACTATTTGTAATAGCCAGAAACTGGAAGAAGCCTAGATGCTCTTCAACAGAAGAATGGATAGAGAAAATGTGGTACATTTACACAATGGAGTACTACTCAGCAGAAATAAACAATGGAATCTTGAAATTTGCATGAAAATGGATGGAACTAGAAGAAACCATTCTGAGAGAGATAACCCAATCACAAAAATACAAACATGATATGTACTCACTCATTTGTGGATTTTAGACATAGAGCAAATGATTACCAGCCTACAATCCACACTGCCAGAGAAGCTAATAAACAAGGAAGACCCTAAGAGAGACATACATGGTCCCCTGGAGAAGGGGAAAGGGTCAAGATCCCTTGAGTAAATTGAGAGCACTTGAAGAGGCGACGGGGGAGGGGGGAGCTATGAGAATGAGAAGGGAGGAAGAGGAAGGATGCAGAGTTCATGAGGGAGCAGAAAGGTTGAGTCAGGGGAAGAATAGAAGAAAAGATATGTGATAGGTAGGGTTTTAGTTGGGGGGTGGTAGGGGAGGACGGGAGGGAGAAGGGAACTGGGATTGTCATGTAAAACAATCTTGTTTCTAATTCATATAAACATAATTTTAAAAAAATTAAAAAATCATAAAAAAAGAACTTTGCCTGTCTCACTGTATCCTTGGGTAGCCTGAGTAGTACAAGTCTGATGGATCAAGTGGAAGACAGTTTACTCTGAGACATGAGTGCTATAACATGCAAGGAATCAAATCTTACTCCCTCTACGCCAAATGGGAAATAATTAGTATCTGGCATTGTTTGTTTGTTTTTTAACCCATGCATGCTTAGAAAAGAATGGGCATCCATGGCTGATGACTGGACTGAGGGTGACTTTAAGAGCTCCGACAGAAACATGAGATGTGTGGCTGGTTTCTATGTAAACTGTGACAGGAAACCCCAAACAGTGTAATCAGTTCTAATCTTTGTGTTTCCATCCACCATGCCAAGGTCATGGTCACTGTGTTACTTCAGTTCCAATGAGAAGAAATCCAGAAAGGGAGAGGAAATAGGCAGTGAGGCTGTAGGAAGACAAGAGGGTTTCCCGAGAGTCTCCTGCTATGTGGAGCTGTGCTTGTCCCTGTGTACACTTCCTCCTCTTCTGAAATGGAATGTTTATGTGACAGGTGACAGAGGATAGTGAAAGGCCAGGAGGATGGCTCAACACAAGCATGAGGACCTGAGTTCAGATTCCCAGCACCCATGTGAAAATATAGGCATGATGACGACCTGCTCCTGTAATCCCAATGCTGTGGAGGTGGTGGGGACAGGATGATCTCTGGAACTCACTGGCCACCAAGCCTAGTTGAATTCATGAGCCTGTCTCAAAAAATAGTAAAGCAAAAAGCAACGGAAGACACAGGTGTGTGTGTGTGTGTGTGTGTGTGTGTGTGTGTGTGTGTGTGTATGTGTGTGAATATATATAATATAAATATATATATATATATATATATATATATATATATATGAGAGTGAGATGTTCCCAGAGGCAAATAGGGAATGAAGATATACAAATAGCTCTATTCATACACCTTCCTGACAGGCTGTGCCATTTCTCTTTGGTTGTCAATCATCAATGTTTGCACAAACTTTAGCTTTAACTGACTTCACCTACTTCCTTCCCTTCCCTAAGCCAACAATGCTCCTTAATTCCTTGACTTACACAAGCAGAGTCCAAGACACAAGGGTTTAAAGAAGCACCCAATAGTTCCTACCTATATGTTTGCTTTCTTCAGTGATTTCCTGACTATTTACAGGCAGACTCAGTAACACTAGACTATCTGGACTCAACTGAGCCTTACACATCTAAAACCCATGCAATTTCATCTAGTTTCCTTAAGTTTTACCTCAGGGCTAGTAACAACACTAGGCTACTCAGAGTGGCATTAAGAATTGGGGATAATCCTCACAAACACCGTGGGACAAATTATGCCATCTCTATTTGCTCTCTGCTTACCTCGTGTTAAAGAGGTCATTCCCATACTTTACAGTACATTAAAAAGCAACCCGAGTCTAATCCTAGGAATTTGTTAGCCCGTATATTGTGAGAATTGCCTTAAAACTCATTGGCTTTCAGGTGTGGCCTGTTTGGAGGGAAAGTTTAACATTTCATGGGTTGTTTAAATTGAATGAAAGTTACCTTAGTTTTCATTGTGAAATGCAGACCACTTTGTAGGTCTGTCTCTCCCACTAGAGCCCAATTTCCATTCATTGTCTGACTGGTCACTGCACTCCCAGTACCTGGTGCACAGTCAATGCCCAGCTAGCAAATGCTTCCTCATGAAGAACTGTGTAATTAGACCCTTTCCATTAAGACATTTGCCTCCTTTGAGGAGGCATGGAAACAGAGCTACATACACAGATCTTTGTTTTTAAAGTTTCCATTTATTTTTAACGAAAAATAACGGCATTAAATTGTCCCTAGTCCATGTGATGTAGGAGAAATCTGATAGAATAGAATTGATGTTATAAATGATTTACTAGTAGATTTGCTTAGGAGATATCCAGTCATACAAAGTAGAATTTAGTTAAAGGAGTGCTGCCTCCACAATACCCCAATGATAAATAATCTGCTAACTAGGACTGTTAGAGACAAGCACAGTTTAGGATGCTAAGATGTAAATGTTTGTTCACCAGGATTGACCAAACATTAGATTTCATTCCCATAATGAAGCAGACAACCCTAATTTGCAACCAGCCATTAAGCCCCCTTTTCTATTAGAGAACATGCCTTTAAGGCAGTGTTCTCAACCTTCTCTTTACTACAATCCAAGTACTTGTAATGTGGGAGTATCTGCATATGGGTGGACCCTCCTAGAGACGCAGAGAGGAATGGTGTCTCAGTTCCTAAGATGATCTGAAATATGTATTTTCCAATGCTCTTAGGCATTCCCTTGTGGGTTGAGAACCACTGCTCTAAGAGGCTTAAGGGTACAGTGCAGGGTGACAACCATTGTCTATTTCTGTCCTGCTATAAAGAAAGCCTCCTGGTTCTCTCCTTAAGAAAAGCATAATTCTTCCAGGTGGGCAAGATTATCATTGGATAACACCTGTTCAAAAAGAATATCATTGGTGCACTTAAAAATAATTCTGGTGCCAGGCATTGGTGGTACACACCTCTAATCTCGGCACTTGGGAGGTGGAGGTAGGAGTATCTCTGTGAGTTCGAGGGCAGCCTAGTCTACAGAGTGAGTGCCAGGATAGCTCCAAAGTTACACAGAGAAACCCTGTCTCGAAAAACCAAAATAATAAAAATAATAACAACAACAATAATAATTCTGGCAATATACAGTATCTTTTCCGTGTGAACCTCTCATCTGCCTAAGTGGCCAGACTTACAGTCTCCTGCTCTTTTTAAATACTCAAAGTGTAACTCAGAGCCTGGACCTGAAAGAGATTTAAGGTTGACTGTGTCTGAGGAATGCATAATCCTGAGACATATGTAAGTTAGTCAAATCTTTTGTCCACTATCAACTTCTCTTCTGGCATTATCCAGAGCTGGACTTGGTGCTATTATTAAAGATTTTCCTTATTTTACTTGAATGTGTGGAGTGAATTCTCATTGTGGGGGGCATATTTATGCATCACAGGTGCATGTGGTGTTTCAATAAATATATACATTGAATAGTATTTAAATCAGGGTAAATCAATTTTTTCTCCTTAAATATTCACCATTTCCTTGTGATGAAAATGCCTAGAATAATTTTTCTTGCTTTTAAAAATACACTGTGCCCGGAACTAGTGAGATGATTGTTCAGCAGGCAAAAGCAATTTTGCCAGGCTTGATGATCCGAGTTCCATCCCCAGAACCCACAGGGTGGAAGGAAAGAACTGGTAACTTCAAATTATCATTTGACTTTCACATCTGTGCTATAGTATGCATATATACACATGTGTGGGCACACATACATACACAGAATAAATAAAATGTAATAAGAATTTTAATAAGTATACCCAGTACCTAATACCTATGTGTAGTTACCCAATTAAACATAACATTCCCAAACTTATTCCTCTCTAACTATAACTTAGTATTCAGTGATTAACCTTTCCTGTCCTTCATCTCTCTAGTCTCTGGTAGTCACCATCCAACCCTCAAGTTCTAGATGTTGACAGAAGTTTCTGTACCAACCTGTTATATAGTCATTTAGTCCCAAATAAACACACAGAGGCTTATATTAATTATAAATTGTTTGTCCAATGGCTCAGGCTTCTTATTTGCTAGCTCTCTCTTAATTATTAACCCATTTATATTAATCTGTATATCTCCACGTGATCTTGGCTTACCAGTGATGCCCAGGTCTCTTGCTTCCTTGGCAACTACACGGCATCTGTCTGATTCTGCTGACTACCTTTCTCTATTTCTGTTTGGATTTCCTGCCTGGCTAAATCCTGGCTGTCCATTGGCTCAAACAGCTTTATTCATAACCAATAAGAGAAGCATATATCCACAGCATACAGAAAGACATCCCCCATCATCTATGGGATCATCTTTCTAGATTCCACATACCAGTGAGACATTACATTAATGGTCTTCCTGTGTTTGTCTTGTTTCACTTAAAGAAGCAGTTCTCAAACTATGGGTTGTGTTTTCCAATGGTCTTAGGAACTGAGACACCACCCCCTCTATCTATCTCCAGGCAGGTCCACCCACATTCAGAGATGACTGCATACAAGTACCATAGTTCCATTCAAATTGTCACAAAAGACCAGCCTTCCTCCATTTTTGTAGCTGAGTAGTATTATATGAGGTTATATTATATTTTATTTATCCTTTCATGGGTTGATAGGAGGCACTAAGGTTGATTCCATTTCTTGACTATCATGAATGGTTATGATTTCTTCTGGATTTCTGGTTACACTGATAGTCACAACTAATATAAATAAATGAATGCCCATCTTGGGATCACATGGAAGGACATAAATAACTGAAGAAGAGTCCCCATGTCTTTATTCTGCCATTGTGGACTCTAACCCTCTGAAACCATAAGCTAATGAAACGTTTTCTTTTATAAGTTGTCTTAGTCATGGTGTTTTGTCAGCAATAGAAAAGTAACTAAGCCTTTAGCCCAATTTGGCCTGACATCAGGCTTTCCCTAGGATTCACACCCATTTTCTGTTTCCTTCTGCATCTATCACATGGGTGCCCAATGACTCCTCTCATCTCCTTCAGCTGGCATGGCCCTATTTCAGAGGGGAGACTAGCACCATGTTTTCCCATGGTGGCAGAATAGCTGAGGGAACACACCTTGATCCACAAACAACAGGCAAAGAGAGAGGCGTACTTAGAATGAGGTGAGCGTTTGAAATCTCAAAGCCTCCCTCAACCTAGTGACAAACCTCCTCCAATAAGTCTAGGCCTCCTAATCTTCCCAGACAGTTCTTCCAACTGGGGACTCAAACATATGCGCCTATGGGGACCATTCTCCCTCAAACCAGCGCGGTCAGTTGGCTCAATTCTATGGCATGAGGTCTAGAGAGACAAAGCTCAAAAAGATCACAGATCACTGCAAACAGTTAGGTGGAGACAACCCGTGTTCCAGTGCAGGAATCAGAGTAGCCTGGTTTTGAACTTGTATCATTCTTTTTTTCTCCAGAGTTTTCATGAAATCCCAGGGACAATACCTATCTATACTCAGTGTGGCAATGTGGAAAGGGGCTAGCCAAGACTGAAGAGGCCATTGAACTCTCAGAGTCAATGTCTGCCTACTTATAAAATAAAATGCTAACCACACCCGGATGGCCCCATAAGAAGTGGATAGAATAGTGTAGTTAAAGCTATTTACTTTTTATTCCTTTTTATTACTATGCTGTCTATGCTGACCTTGAACTCCAGATTCTCGTGCCTCCATCTCAGTGCTGGAATTACAGATGTGCACAGCTGTGCTAAATAAAGGCATTTTTTTTTTTTTAGAGAGAGGGTCAAGGACCAGAAAAATCAGTTAAAAGAAAGAGTTTTAATTATGGATTTCCCAAATGATAGGAGAACCTGGTATGCACTGTTATTATATAGAACACATTATTTTTTGTTATTTAAGAGAGTCACCTCGCTATGTGGCTAAGGATGGCAGGACTTCAGACTCTCTTGCCTCCACCTGGGATAGAACACTGATGTCTTGCATGTATTTTTATATGTTGTTTGGCTTTTCTCTTTTGTGTCAGATAATATTAGAGACCCCTGAGCACAAGTTTAAAAAGCTAAGGAAAGTCACGGGTAAAATGTCTGAGGGACTGAGCAGAACCTGGCTCATGATAAGATGTTTACATTTCCACTTACAGTTGGTACTGAGAATAAATACTAATGTTGGCGTGGATATTGGAAGGCATGGGTTTTAACAGGAAAAAGGCCGGCCAATGCCTGATAAAAGGCACCTTAAGCCAAGTTTCTCCTATAGAGAAAGAGGGCTCTGTTGTTACAGGTTGCTATTGATTTTTTTTTTTGCCAAGAACTTTGATAACCCTATCACAATTCCACCCCTTTTTAACTATTTTGAAAACAATATCTTTGTATGTATGTGTGTGGGGGGTGTTGTCACGTGCCTGCAGGTACAACAAGTGTGTGGGCATGAGTATAGAGGCCGGAGGTCAATGTTGGTTATCTTCTTCTATTACATTCTAACATTTTAAAGATTTATATCTTCTTATTTTATATGTATGAGTGTTTGGTCTGCATATATGTCTGTGCACTGTGTGAGTACAGAGCCTGCAGAGGCCAGAAAAAGGTGTTGGGTCTTCTAGAACTGGATATAAGGAGAGTTGTAAGCTGTCACGTGGGAGCCGAGAACAGAACCCTCTCTAGGAGAGATAACCACTGAACCATCTCTTCAGCCCCTTTGTACCATGGTTTTTGAGACAGGAGCTCTCTTGCAGACCTGGAGTTCATGGATTAGGCTAGACTCTCCAGTCAGAGCTACCTAGAAGAATGATTTGGTCAAGGAAATGCTTGCTGTGAATCATTGGGACCTGAGTTCAATTCCCAGCAGCTATGTGAGAAAAGTCAGGTATAGACATGTTTCTGTTATCCCAGCACTTGGCAGGAGGATCCCTGGGGCTGTCTGGGCAGCCAGTCTAGCCAAATCAGTGAGCTCCTGGTTCTGAGAGAGACACTGTATCAAAAAATAAGGTATAGTTCTGGCCTACACACACACGCACACACACGCTTATACACACTTTCATGCACATACATACATTTACATACAAATACACACAAACACACAGCATTTACACAAACACACACACTTATACAGACACAACACTTTTACACACTCTTTAAAAAGTAGTTTTGTGGTTTACTCACCTGTTGCTGCCATGATTGTAATGAAGGGATAGGAAAAAATCTCACACAAATGATAATTTAAGAACGTATGAAGGGGACCCAGCATGTAGATCAGCTGGTAGAGTACTTGCAAACATGAAGACTTGGATTCCAGCCCCCCACAAGGCATTGTGGGACACACGTGTATTCCTAGTACTCAGGAGTTAGAAGTAGGAAGATTTAAAGTTCAAGGTTATCTTTGTCTACATAGGGAGTTCAACACCAGCTTGAGCTACAGAGGTGTGTGTGTGTGTGTGTGTGTGTGTGTGTGTGTGTGTGTGTGTGTGAGAGAGAGAGAGAGAGAGAGAGTTTTTAAGAATCTCGTGTCCTTATTCTCTTTCCTTATCCAGACTGACAACCTAATTGTTTCCATTGCATAAATGCACTGTTTTTAAAGCTGTAGCAGGAAGGAACAGTGCACAGTAAAGGGGGCCAAGAGAAGAGTCCATCCCATGACTCACTGGAATTCCACGAATGGAGTAGGCTACCCAGAACATTGCCTTCCAGGCCAGGACTCTCACAGCAACATCTGCTGAGCACTGACCAGCAGCCCTAACTTTGTGCTAGTTTGAGCTTTCCCTCTGTTGTGGGCTATTAGTACACTGTGTGGAGGTGCATTGCTGTAATTGATGTAATAAAAAGCTCAACAGCCAATTGCAAGACAGGAGGTATAGGCGGGACTTCTGGGCAGAGAGAAGAGGAGGGATAATCAAGGTGCCCAGGAGATGTCATTGAGATTTGGAGGGAATTGGACATACAGAATGAAAGAAAAGTAAAAAGCCACATGGTAAAAATGTAGATTAATAGAAGCAGGTCAATTTAAGTTATAAGAGCTAGTGGGACAAGCCTAAGCTAAAGGCCAAGCTTTCATAATGAATAAGCCTTGCATCATTATTTGTGAGCTGGTGACCCAAAGAAAAGTCCAACTATACCCCTCCCGCCTCACACCAAGACATGAGATGGACCATCTCTCTCAAGATTACCTTCACATTGTATCTTAGCACCTGAGTTCTCTGTGGCCCTGGCAGACCTCACTGCACCTCTGGCTAACCTGTTACATGCACCCTGATGCTATTAGGGCTGAGCCAGGGAGTTGTGAAATGATGGGGATCAGCATAGCCCTCTGCCCCAGGTGACTGAAAGGGCAGTTTATCTTCCCGTCTTTCCTACTCATTATTAAAAGCAAACAAAAGATGTGTATAGAATCAATGGTGTGGTAGGAGCTCTTCAAAGAGTTCCCAGCATCATTCACAGCTGGGGGAAGGAGTAGACACACAAGCATGCTACTCTGTGTGATAAATGCTGTCGAGTTCATTCATAAAAAGGAGTGGTGAGCTGGGGTATATAGTTCAGTGGTAGAATGTGTGCTTTAAATATATAAGGCCCAGATTCATCTCCAGCACTTAAAAAAGTCTAAAACTGGGGATATGGTTCTGTCAATAGAATACTTGCTGTGCAAGCATGAGGTCCTGGATTTGGATGTCTGGCATTTGTGTAAAGAACCAGGGACAATGACATGTACCTGTAATAACCCTAGTGCTGGACAGGCAGAGATAAGTGGATCCCTAGAATTCACTGACCAGCTAGTCTAGCCAAATTGGTGAGCTCCAGGTTTAGTGGGAGACCCTGTCTCCAAATATAAAATGGAGAGCAACTGAAGAAGACACCTCACATCAGCCTCTGCCCTCCACATGCACACACACACATAGACATGTACATACACATATATGCACACACAAACACAAATTCCGTCATGAGTTTAAGGTGGTCTCTATTGCTAGGTGAGACCTCGTAGCAGCAAGCACTCTTGTACCATGATAGTAGTGTGTTGGCACACACAGGTGCACACCTATGTGCCTGTGCCCACTCTTTGAGACTGCTCAATACTGCCTCTATTTTCTGTGGTGTCAGGTCTGGGATTTAGTCAGAAGCCTGAAATTTTGCTGGGTGATATTGGATAAACCATTCAAAGTTTTGAACCTCAGTTTCCTCACCTTGAAAGAAAGGTGAGATCCTTCTTGCCTAGCTGGTCATAAAGTGCAGCTGTTTACACCAAGCAGTTTCCTTTGCAAACTCTGAAATGTGGGCTTGCAAGTTCCCCATCCAAGGTTTGAAGTGTTTATTCAGAGAAGGCCACAATCTGGCTCCCCAGGCCAGCCTCGTACATGCCTCTGGCTCTTGGGTAGCAATGGAGTCCTGCTATGCCCTCATCCTGTGTCCTCCTACGCTTTGAGTTTGGCATATACCTGGGCAATTCCTGCTCAGCCCTGCTACTCAAGTTGCAGGGGATGTTGACAGCTGCTAGGAAACAAGAAGGGCACAATGAAGAAGAAACGGTAGCAGGCTAGGAAAATATAGGAAGTTGGCGTAGTTGAATGATGATAGGGACTTTTCCCCCTTTTCTTTTTGGCTAGGAGATAAGCATGTTTTTTGTTAGCTTAAGGGGAGCGGGGCTCATAGCAGTTATCTGGCTGGACCTCATTTATGGATGGTTCCAGACTTTGAGTCCTGGCAAGTGCTGGCACCAGGCAATACTGGAGTGTTTTCAGCTCAGAGGAAAATCCCCAAAGTCTCCTGGTGACTGCTACAGGGCTCCAGTCTGCAGAGGGAACAAACACCCGGACCAGAACAGATCATTTGGGATATCACAGAGAGGGTGTAGAGGTGCGACCACTGATGTTCGGTTACTGCCAAGACAAAACGAGGAGGGGCACCTGAGCCTGCCCCTCACTAGTCTTTCGTGAGCTGACTGTGTTAGCTCATCAGGGCAGTGGGCAGTGGGCAGTGCATCCTAATCCCCCAAGCCTTGGAGGGTGGAGACTGCTGGATACGGACTCCACAGGCCGTTGCCAACTAGCTCTTTGGTTCTCGGTCAAATCTGTTTATATGGTAACCCCTGCTGACCTTCTACCACATGGCTTCCACCCTCTTTCATTCTCCTATTTTGTAGGCACCCTTTTTATGCCTCCATACCTCTGTGTTTTTCTGGCAAACCCTCTGTGCTCTCCTACATCTGTTGTACCTCTCTCCGGTCTGTAACCCTGAACTTCTATGGAGAATCTGTGATTCCGAGTGAGGCTAATATTTTTCTACTATGTTACCATAGCTATTTGTACAAGCTACAAAAAGCTACGCTGTACTTTTTGCCTAATAAAATTGCCCTCAGTGCCTGTGTCTCTCATTTGTTATTATGTTCAACTTTGTGCATGGCTCAGGGTAGAGCTTCAAAAGACATTTGTGCACAATAAATGGATGAAAATGGACTAGCTCCTAGCTGCTAGACTCAAGGTTGTTCAGTCCTACAGCCTCTTGAAGGTCAGCCTCCTCTAGGACCCTTCTTGGTTCAAAAAGTTGACAAAGATTAGCAAGAGAAACTCTGGGCTCTAGAAACCCCTGGTCTGTGAGAGACCCTAGATTCACAAGATGCAGAGACGAAGCAGGGGGGGAAAGACAGAGACAGAGTCAGAGAAAGAGAGACACAGAGAGAAATGTTGTGGAATATTATTTTAACTAGGGGAAAATGTGTTACATTAGTTTATGCTGCAGAATATTACTTTAACTGTGGAAAGGTGTGTCACATCTGTTTATGCTGCACTTTGTTTAATCATGTAAAGATGTGTTGCATTTGTTTCACCTTGCCTGCCTAAGGTACCTGATTGGCCTAATAAAAAGCTGAACAACCAATAGCTGGGCAGAGAAAGGATGGGCGGGGCTGGCAGGGAGAGAGAATAAATTAGAGAACTCTAGGCTGTGACTAGAAGAACAAGACAAGGAGGAGAGAAGAAGAGACTTGCCTGGGGCCAGAAGCCAAGTAGCTGTCAGCCAGCCAGACATAGATATAGCAAGAAAGTAAGAAAAGGTTAAAAAAAAAAAAGAGTCCCAAGGCAAAAGATAAAGAGAACAGATTGATTTAAGTTAAAAGAGCTAGCTAGAAATGTGCCTGAGTTAGGCTGAGCATTCAAAACTAATAAGTCTCTGTGTCATGATTTGGAAGCTGGTTTGTGGCCCAAAAGAAAAATCCTGATACAGAGAAAGACAGACAGACAGACAGACAGACACACACACACAGAGAGAGAGAGAGAGAGAGAGGGGGGGGGGTTATTAGAGCCAAGGAAGGACTAGACATCTAAAGAAGTTGTTTAAAAAAGAAAATGGCAGAGAATAAAGGGCAAGAAACAATGAAAAGCCATCCATGAAAGGTAAAACAAGATCTAACATTGTCTTAATTACCTTAGTCACTCCTCTGTTCTGTGCAGAGACACAATAATCAAGGCAACTCATACAAGAAAGTTAAGTGAGGTATAAAGCTTCAGAAGGTAAATCCATAATCACCATGGTGAGGACATGGAAGCAGGCAGACTAGCATGGTACTGGAGCAGTATCTGAGAGCTTACATCTTGATAAAAAAGCAGGAGGCAAAGAGAGCTAACTGGGAATGATGTGTGCTTTTGAAACCTCAAAGCCAGCCAGCCATGGTGACATCCAATGAGGCCACACCTCTTAATCCTTTCCAAATAGTTCCACCTACTGGGAACCAAGACTCAAATATATGAGCCCATGGGGACTGTTTTCATTCAAGTCACCACAAGCATGCAGGGCAAAGGGCTGTATTTGCTGATTTTCTTGAAAGATTGATAAAATAGATGTAATTCCAATAACCAAGCAGGGACATATGATAATGCAGTCATTTCTTGCTTAACATCAACAACACACTTTTGTGAAAATCTTATGCTCTGTATGAAAACCCTAGAAAAAGGGATTTACTCCCCTTTATTTTGTTTAGATAAGCTATATTATCTAAAAAGCAAAGAAACCCTTGCTCTCCTGCTCACTTTGATGCTTACCAGTCTTTTTGCTTCTGAATTTTCCCAAGGTTCCCTGTTCCTGAGCGGATACGGTCACTGTCCACTTGCCAGCCTTGTGAGGAGAGCTAGGGACTGAGAGTCTTCCCGGGCATACTCTGCACAGACTGAGGTAGATGCCATGCAGAAAGGAGTCATTCTGTGGAATCACCACATACTTGGCAATGGGAACTGTATCTTAGGATCTGAATAAGAATCTCTGTGTGTATAAAGGGGATGGGGGCATGGGGCTTTTGTGGAGGCCCCCCAACCTCCCCAGGGCTGGGATGACAGGTATGTGCCACCATGCCAGGACTTTCTGGATGTTAGGCAATTACTCTATCATTGAGCTACATCTCCCTCTGGTGTTCTTCCTTATCAGATAGTTGATGACTTTGGGTTTGGATTATTAGCTTATGGTTGTGGTAGTTGGGGGGCCAGTACTTAATGAAGTTTTTAAGTTGCATCTTATTATTATGCTTTATCCATTTTCTGTTTTTCTATAGGGATGTTTATCTTTCCTTTAATTTTAGTACTCCTGTGTGTTAAGAGTAGCAACTACTTGCTTGCCAATATTTTCCCCTTGTTATATCTTTTGTGGGTCTCTTTTTGTTTGTTTGGTTGGTTGTTCTTTTGTGTGTTTCTTTTTATTGAAATTCTTTTTCATAAGAGTCTGGGGAGACGACCCAGTTGGTAAAATACTTACTATACAAACACGAGGACCTGAACCCACATAAAGACACCCCACAAAAGCTGGGCATGAGATGCAGTCTATAACTCCAGACCCAAGAAAGAAGAAATGGGAGGCTCCCCAGAGCTTGCTAGTTAGCCTGTCTGACCAAATTGGTAAACTCCAGGTTCAGTAAGAGACCCTGTCCTCAAAAGTAAGGTGGAGAGAAACTAAAGATGACATCTGATGTTTACCTGGCTTCCACAAAAGCCCATGACTCCCCACCTCCATACAAACAGAGATTCTTATTCATACCATTAGCCTTTCTTGTGTATGGATATTAAGTTGAGGGGAATTGCGTTTACTATGTAATAGAGGAATCACTACTGTGTGGTTTGCATGATTCATTTCTTGTCTACGTTGAAAGTACTTTGACAAACTTTATAATCTCTCTCTCTCTCTCTCTCTCTCTCTCTCTCTCTCTCTCTCTCTCTCTGGTATGGCTATTTACTTATCTCCAATATTGGAATGTTATAAAGCCCAGCTCATTCTTACTGATTTGATCTTTCTGTTTGTGGATTTTAAAAGTGATCTAAGCTCAGTGGTCAAGAACAATGGCTGCGAACCCAGGTTTGGTTCCCAGCACCCACAACTGCCTGTCACTCTAGTTCCAGGGAATCCAGTGCCCTCTTTTGGTCTCTGCAGTACTGCATGTCCACATGTAATTCATATACATACATACAGGCAAATAGTCATACACATTAAATACAAATAAATAGTTTAAAGGTGATCTAATAGGGAAAAATCCAGCTATGACGTTCACATGAAAGGAAAATGTGTTGCCAAAATGTTTTTAATCAAAAAAGTAACAATAAAGGGACACTTACTCTACCAAACATCAAGGCACAATGAAAATTTATAGTAAGTAAAATAGTGTAGGGTTAGCATGGGACTAAAACTAAGTACCAAAATAAAAATTCAATACTAAAACCCCAGCCTTGTATAGTGAGGATTCTGGTAAGCATGGTAGTTTAACTCTCTGGAGGAGGATGCATGGTGTATGATAAATTCTATCCACCAGCCATCACACAGACAGACTTTGGGGCCTTCCTGTGCTGTCTGTGGGGACTTATTGGATTAATACCTCATATAATTAGACTCCGTTTGTAGTATCGCCAGAGTGAGTAAATGAGACAGATCTTAGGCTTAACATTACAAACAGCTTTATTATGATGTTAGAGGATGATGTAAGAGAGGACATTAAGTATGATTGATTGACCTGGGTGAATCGGAGACGTGAGCCTGCCCTGCACTTCTGGTAATAACCAGTTACACCCAGATAAACTCTTGACAGAGGAAGAGCTCGGCCTAGCAATGCTCTACCTTCCAGCTGTGCTAAGTGGCCCTGGAGCATTGCCAGTGCTGGGAACTCCTGATGCAAATGCTAATGGCCCCTACCTGGAAGACTTGCTCCTTCCATTTAGGGCCCTCAGTCTGGCTGGCTGAGCACACAACCGAAAGGTACAATTATGCCCAGGCCTCCTGGCTTCTTCACCCTTACTCCCAGCACTGTGGGCCTAGGGGTAGCAAAAGGCATCAATATGGCAAATATCCCAGGGTGCTCTGAAACTTATTACGTAGCCAAAGTTGGCCTCAATATTTTTGCTTTAGTCTCCCCAATGCAATGATTACAGGTGTGAGCCACCATGCGTGGCCAATTTGCCCTATTTCTGAAAACTCTTGTTGTAAGTGTGAGCTCTTTTTCAAATGTATTTTTTTTTTTTTTGAGACAGTGTTTCTTCGAGTTCAGGCTGGCCTTGAACTCATAGAGATCTGCCTGTCTCTGCCTCCCTCCCAAGTGCTGGAGTTAAAGGTGTACACTACCACTGCCCAGATAAATGCATTCATTTTGAATTATGTGCAAGTGTATGTATCTCTGTGTGGATACGTGCATGTGAATACATATGTCAATGGAGGCTAGGGGCACTGGACCCCCCTGGAGCTGAAGTTCCCATGGTTGTTAGCTGCCAGATTTGAGGGCTGACAACTGAGTTTTCTGCAAGAGCAGTTCACGCTTTTAACTACGAAGTCACCTCTCTAGCCCCAAGTGTGTGTTCTTTGTCACTAGAACCAACCCAATTGTCTTAGTTAGGTTTTCAATCATGGTGATAAAATAAATACTATGATCAAAGGCAACCTGGGGAGGAAAGGGTTAATTCATCTTTCATTTCTAGATAGCAGTCAGTCTATCACTGAGGGAAGTCAGGGCAGACTCAGATAGGGCAGGAACCTGGAGGAAAAAGCTGATGCAGAGGCCATGGAGGAGAGCTGCTAACTGGCTTGTTCCTCACGGCTGTCTCAGCCTGCTTTCTTATACCATTCAGGATCACCAGTTCAGGGGTGGCACCACCCACAGTGACCCTGGCCTTCCCACACATCAATCATCAATCAAGATAATGCCCCCACAGACTTGCCTACAGACTGGTTTGGTGGGGGCATTTTCTTTTTTCTCAAATTTATTTTTATTTAAATTAGAAGCAAGCCTGCTTCACATGTCAATCCCAGCTCTCTCTCCCTCTCCCTCTCCCTCTCCCTCCCCTCCTCCCCCGCTCCCCACCCCATCCCAGTGGGGGCATTTTCTTAATTGAGGTTTCCTCTTCCCAAATGACTTTCCCTTGCATCAAGTTGACATAAAATTGATCATCACACTAACATTCAGAAATTGGGGGATACTGAGAGAACCTTTGAAGTCATGCATAGGAGGAGATGAGGGATAGAGATGGGTGGTAACTAGGGGATGGGTAAAAATGAAGCTTGGGGCTTTTGTCAGTTTTGTTTCTGAAGATGAGATAGATTTGGGACAATATACACCAAGTGGCAAGAAAACATATTTTAAAAGGCGTAGGACAGAGGAGAAAATTCTCAACACACCCCTATCGATGAACACTCTTTCCATTTACCATCCCAGCAATTGTTTCTGTACCCTGACTCAGGATCTAGATTACCAGTTACCCCCACAGCTCTTTGCTTATCTGTAATGTCTTAATTTCTCAGAAGAATTCCTTAGTAATTAATAATTGGAAATAATTAACCGCCTGTCCCATAGGAGGAAAAGCTGTAAAGGATGAGGTGCAGGGCTTTGTAGAGAAAGAATGGATAAAGGGTGATGCTAAAGAGAAGGATGCAGGAGAATGAACAGCAACATCTTTATGAATTAGATGCCTACGTCTCAGCTTCTGGGCATCAATGGGAGTGCCCTTTTTATTTATTTGTTTGTTTGTTTGTTGAGAATTTCATACGTGTATATAGTGAAATATGATCACATCCACCTCCCATTTCCCCCTTCCAAATTGACCTGAGTCCCCTCCAACAACATGTCTCCCAACTTTGTGTTCACTTATTTCTCTCTCTAAAACTATAGCTCACTCGGTCCAATTAGTGATGCTCATGTGTGCATGGGTGTGGGGCCATTCCCTGGAGCATGGAGAGCCTATCAGTGGCCACAGCCCCAAAGAAGAGGGAGAACCACAGCTATCAAATATTAATAGCTCCTTTGTTAAGGGGGGCTTGTGAGCTCCTCCACCCTAATCTATGATTGAATGTTGTCTGGCTTGATCCTGTGCGGGTAACCACTGCTGCTCTGCGTTCACAAATGCAATCCCCATGTCAAGTCAGAAGACAGCATTTCACAGCTCTCTTCCCCATCTTCTAGCTCTCACATCCTTTCTGCTGACTTTTCCTTGATGTTCCCTAAGCCTTATGGGGGTTGGCAATGATGCCCCTCTTAGGGCTGAGCAGGAGAAGGGGGCCAGAAAGATCATGAGTCTAAGGCCCATGCTCTTTTAGGACTAGGTAGGAGGGAGCTACCTCAGGTTTCAGGGGGAGGAAGTGTGTCCAAGCCTCACGTTCTCTCTACCTATTGGACAGGCTGCACAAATGCAAGCAGTCATTTCTGTGACCTCACAGTGCTGAATTCTGTGAATTCAAATGCTTTTCCAACTGAGCCTGGAAGAGTGGCTCACAGGCCAGACTTTATCCAAAGAATCATCAGGGGGTATGGCACAGAAGCAATCTACTTGGCCTAAGGGAGTAGGAACTAAGCATGGACCAATGAGAAGGAAGGGCATTAGCTCCAAGGAATGTGGACTAGAGAGAACACTGAGGCTGACAGAGAGTAGGAACACTTGTTCACCAAAACCTATTAGCACAGAAGGAAAACCAGTTGGAAAGAAGGCAGTCCCTTCTGACTCCCAACTTCATGAACTCCCTAACACTGTTGGGGTGGGAGGAGACTACGTCTTAATTTTCCCAAGGATGTGTGCATTTTAAACAGTTTGCATACACTATCAGTGATTCAGGAAAAGTCAATATTTGCACTGCCATCTCTTATTTAAGGTTGCAAATCATTGTTCAGCAGAGTAAGATATAAGCAGTTTCCTGTCTCCAGAATATGCTTATTTTTCCCCCTTTGCAACACTATCTTCATCTTTTTTGCTGGGTGACAAAGAAAAAAACCAAAACCAACCAAACAAAAAAACCCTACCCCTGTATAGAGATAGGGAGCACTGCAAGACTCTCAGTCTGGGTGTCCTGATTTCCCCCTTCAAGCTGTGTGACCTTGATGGTTGTTCAACTTCCTTAATCTTTGGTCTCCTGTATAATGTGACAGCATGAGCCCCCTGGCATGGCTGTGAGGAGACAAAGAGATAATCTGCAATGGACTTTATATGGTGCCGGAGTCTAGTGAGCATCCTGCCCAGCCGCTGTGTACACGCTGTAAATTTCAGAGGATTTTGTAGTTTCTGGGAGTTGGTTACAAACAAAGCAGAGTTTTGGAGCTTGAGACAAACTCTTGAAAGTATTTCTGCCAAGAGAGCAAATTTCTGCCTGGTTTCCACAGCTCACTCCTCAAAGCACCATGACTGCTATAAGACTAATAGTGCAAGGCAATCTTTACCATGCTCATTCTTATTTTCATGCACACATGATTTTTGCAAATTTGCCTGAGGGGCAGACCCACTCTCTGGGCTTGAAGACTTCCCTTGTGCATCTGTAGGGCTGATGATCAAGAGGCTCAGGAATGAACCCCGAACCCTTGTGAAACCACCTGTGAGACTAAACTGATCCTGACCTTGCTTGACGTCATAGCCGTCAAGTCAAATTTGCTGAGCCTCATTCTTCAGGTGTTAAATACACTCTGATTATTGTTCTCTGTTTAGGTAAAGGAGAATAAAGGGCCTCTATCTCAAAAACCCCAGGCTATTAACCAACCCTTAGCCAACTACTCAGCTGTGCTTGGGCAAGTGGCAGCCAGTGAAACCCAAGGCCAAGTGGGTCATCCAACCAGTCATACTTAAAGTTGGTAGACCTAATTATAAAGGTGCACTTCTGTCCTTTGGCAGGGATTAGGGGGAAAATGTTCAAAGCCAGGAAAGTCACCTCTGCCCCAAGCTCCTTGTCCAATGAAAGGCTCTGCCTCAATGTAGGCCACAACAAAATGTCACTGACCTAGATTCACTGCTGAATCAATACCATTAAAAGATCCTGACCCAGTTTTATGTGTAGCCTCCACTCTTTCATTGGGAACTTGGATCACCTTGGTGATCACAGACGCTAAGGGACAAGGGTTCCAGTTGACTAGGAGACTTGTTATAAATAGCCTCAATGCTCCATCAAGAGCCATTGAAAGGAAATTCAGAACTGAGCCCAGGATTCTGGCTGAAGCAAATGTCATTTTACCCAGTGATGCCTATGAGTGCCCGGTGACTGTGGCTGATAGTATCATGGGGGTGGGGCAAGGCTAGTTGCCAATGTAAATTCATTCATCAAACTGGAGTAGTGCCAGATATAGTGTGGGGTTAATGGATAGTGGGACACCCTGAGCAGGATATAAGTTTAGAGACCCTTTAGAGAATGGTGAGACAGTCCTTTTAAAAGTTTTTCCATCAAAATATAATTATACCACTTCTTTCCTTTCCCTTTCTCCCTCCAGCCCCTCCCATGCCCCCTCACTCCCTCTCAAATTTATGGTCTCATTTTCTTTGATTATTATTGTTATACACATATACACATATGCATGAATATGTAAACACAGCTAGCTGAGATTTTTCAGTGTTGCTTGTGTATATACGGTTTCAGGCTGACCACTTTGTATTGGATAAGCATCTAGGGGACCTATTCCTTATTTTTCAAATAAAAGTGTGTTCATTAGATGAGACACCTGTTTTCACAGCTCCTGCTCCATTTAAGACACAGCTACCAGACCTGGAGGTGCTCCCGTGAGAAGGTAAGATCACCTCTCTGCCTTTGTCACACCACCTTGTAGAGGACGGAAAGACAGTAATGAATGAGTGATGAGTACTAAGTGGGGCCCATGGAGGTAGGTCAGTGTGTAAAGAGGCACTTGACACCAAGCCTGATGAGATGAGTGTGATCCTGGGATCTGCATGGTGAAAGGAAAGAACCAACCCTCACAAGTTGGACTCTGACTTCCACACATTTGCTGTGGCATGCATATGCATGTATGCCTGCATGCCAATGCACACACATGCATTGTGTGTGTGTGTGTGTGTGTGTGTGTGTAATAATATGTCTTAAAAGAGCAAACACCAACAAAATGAGAGCGTGAAGAGTCCTTCCTTGGGAAGGAGGAAATGACAGGCCAATGAAGGGTGGCTTTTCACTATGCCTTTTGAGGCTCAGCATATGAAATCTGTCCTTTCCCTGAAAATCTGGGGTAGGGAAAGCATATCTCTTCAGCAGGCCACACAAAGGCAGTATACATGGGGCCGGCCAGAAGACAGACGCTTCTGTCCTGATGAGGCAGCTTCTATGCCTCTAATAATTCAGTCTGACTTGGGTTTTCTGGAAAGGCCATTTGCTTATGTGAATAGGCCTGGAGCCCATGACAGATGTGAGGGAAGGCAACACCATCCTCTTTTCACAGATACCTGTTCTCTGTGGGTGTCAGTCATGAGGATGGGGCTTCTCTAAGGTCAGAGGTGAGACTTAGTGCAACACCATGGTCAGTGAAACAGCAGTGACCCTGGCCTTGGACTTCATCTCTGGTGACAGCTGGGTGACTGGGGGAGAGGAAAGAGATGTGAGGAGAAACCAGTCCAGATGGTGTCAGCACACAGGAAGAGGCACAGGGACAGGCTGCACATGGGGACAGCATGGCTTTATGAGGGTGATTAAAATGTTCTGGAATGAGATAAAGGCCACCGTTGAACAACTTTGTGAATGTGCTAAAAGCCATTGGCCAGAACCCTTTCCGGAGGGGTTATATAGTATGTGGATTATACCTCAACCATTAACACAAGCCTGAATTGTCAGAAGGAAGGAAAAAGCTGGTTTCTAGACTTCCACTCTTGTGGTCTTCCCATCACACAGCACCAGCCCTCACAGTGTGATTATACTATTATGTTGCCTTATCAAAGGAAAACATCATAATAGAAAAACCATTTGACTAATTTCAGGGACCTGTAGATCTACTTCTGCTGTAAACTCAGTCGCCTAATCCCTGTGCAGGGAAAAACAAGAGCAATACACTAACAGGAAGTTGGGCCCAAAGCTGGTCCACAAAAGCACAAAGGAGAATTATTTGAACAACAGGTTTCTGAGTCACTGGTACAATGAGTAAAGAGTCAGATGGGGTTACAGTGGTGCAGGAGGCTGCAGCAGCACCTGTTCCATAACTGATGAGGTCCGGGAGAAGCCACCATTAAAGCAGCAATTTTGTATTCCATAGGCTCCCAGGTGGCACCAGCTGATTATTGGAGGGAAAGAATTCTCTGCTGCTTCCTACTGTGGTAGGAATTAAGGGAAGGTGTGGTTCAGGATCACATCTGGAATGACTGGGAATTTGTCAGAGGCACCTCCAGGCTACACCACTTACATCTGTAAACCTAAGGGAAGTCACATCCCCTCACCGAGCCTTGTTTCTCCATCTGGTGAGTGGAAATGTTTTCACTGCTGTGAGTTGTGGCATGGGCACCCTGTTTGACACACAATGAGATGCTAAAATGCTACTATCTCTTCTTGGCTACAGATGATTAGGAAGATATTGTTATCTGATAGAACAAAGAGACAGATACCACAGCCAGAAAGAGTGCTCCTGTGGCTACTTAGGTGTTGGAGCTAAATGTATTCCTGTTTGGGGACCTGGTGCAGTCAAAAGGTCTTAGTAACACATGCAAAAGAGAGACCTCAAGACAAACAAAACAGGGGGCTCCTGGTGCACTCTCAGGAGAGCCCAGGTTGCAATTATCTCCTGTCTTTTCTTCCAAAATAATGAGCCAGCTCATGACACACTGCCCTGCCCACAAGCTGAGTTCTGGAGACAGCCCTGGCTCCTTGTTGCATGGCAGAGGCTTGTTGGAGCCTGGCTCTGGCTCCTCTGTGGCCTTCCTTAGGCAGTTTTTCTCCTTCCCCATATGTGCCAAGCACTTGACCCTCTTGCTAGGCATTATGTGTGTTGTTCTGGAATGTCTGATTGCTGGAGGCTTGATCCCAGTGTGGAGGATTTGAGGTGGCAGAACCTATAAGAGATGGGGCCTAGAGGAAAGTGATTAGGTCATGGTTACCTTCCTCTCACAGTAGTCTCTTGGGAATAAGTGTAGGCAAGGCCTCAGATCTGGTTGGGAAGGGATAATAGCTCATACCTGAAGGCAGTTTGCCATATAAAAAAGTGAGCCTAGCTTTTCTCCTCTTTCTTTTTTGAGTATGTATGTGTTCATTTGCGTGTAAAGGTCAGAGGTCAACCTTGGTTATCATTCCTCAGGGGGCAACCAGCTTGGTTTTTGTTGTTGTTGTTTGTTTGAGGTAGGGTCTCTCACTGTGATTATAATAATATGCCATCAGGCCTGGCATTTCACAAGGTTATGGGGTACTTATTTAAAAATTCTTCTTTTTGAGATTATAATATATTTGATATTATAATATAATTACACCATTCCTATTCCTTTTCCTCTCTCCAAATCCTCCCATACATCCTCTCTTATTCTTTTTCAAATTCAAGGGCTCTTTTTTCATTAATAGTTGTTACATTCACGAGTGTGTGTGTGTGTGTGTGTGTGTGTGTGTGTGTGTGTACAACCTGGATCAGGGAAACTTCTCTTTGCAACAGATGGAGACCATTACAGAAAACCACAATCAGTCAAAATGCAGAGCTGCAGAGCTCAGCCCCAAGGACACATCTATAATACAACTCCTGCACCTAAGACTCAAAGATCATTGTGGAAGAGGGGCAGAAAGACTGTTAGAGAGGAACAGTGACTTTGCCATGAGTCTGTGTGTCCTAGTAATGTCAAAGGCTACACCCATAAAGTCTCACCAACATGACTATGTGAACATGAGCTGAACAAAGACAACAGGAATAGACCACGCTGATGGGGACAGTGGTGGTAGTAGGGAACCCAGGAGGCCTTACAAAGAACCACAGCAAGCATGCTTACCTATGGAGCCAGGCCTCTTTTTCATTTTTCTTTCTCTGCAGAAAGAAGCCCCGGACCTGAGTCCACAGCTTGAGGTAGACAGTTGCAGTATTTTCAGGTGACAGCAAGAAGGCACAACTATTTTGTAACTCTGCCATTCTTTCAAGGTTAATTATCAGCAGAATGAGAACCATAGGGACCAGGAAATTGAAGCCTAAGTTAGGGGAAGAGAATGGGGAACAAGCACCTGAATATTTTTTTCTCTGTGTAGCCTGGCTGTCCTGGAACTTGCTCTGTAGACCAGGCTGGCCTCAAACTCACAGAAATCTACCTGCCTCTGCCTCCGAGTGCTGGGATTAAAGGTGCGCTCCAGCCCCACTTCAGTGCTGTGAATAGAAAAGAGACGCCAAAGCCTGACAATCATCTCTGAGGAACTCTGGCAAGCAGAAAAGTACAAAAAAATCTGGAGAGGAGAAAGCACTGTGCATCTTTGTTTCTCTTCCTGTTCTTATGACAAAATATGCAAATGAAAACAACTTAAGGAAGAAAGGGCTTGTTTAGCTCATGTTCAAAGCAACAGTCCACCATGGCAAGAAAGCAGCAGGAGCCCAGCACAGCCTCACAGGGTGGCAGGAGCCCAGCACAGCCTCACAGGGTGGCAGGAGCCCAGCACGGCTGCACAGCCACAGTCAGAGACAGAGACGGGTGAATGTACACATGTCAACATTCAACATTATTTCTCAAGCAACACAGCCCAGGTCCTGAGTCAAATTATGATGGGTCTTCCCACATCAATTAATATAATGTAGGTAAGCCCCCTATAGGCATGCTCCCAGGCAATTCAAGAATTTGTCAAGTTAGAATCACTAACCTACATACTTTCTCTAATTGTCAAACAAACAACAACAACAAAACAAAAAAGAAAGAAAGGGGGGCAATGGTGTAGTCTATAAGCTCCATACCCATTAAATGAAGTGCCTGTGAAGTTTCTATTGGGCAAGTAGAGGTTGGCAGTGGATAACTTTCAATCATGACCAACTTTATTCCTCTCTTATCTAGTTTTTAAAGATGTGTATGGATGCTTGCCTTGCATGTATGTCTGTGCATCATGTATATGCCTGGTGCCTACAGGATCTAGAAGAGGGTATCTGGTCCTTGGGAACTGGAGTTACATATGGTTGTGAACCACCATATGGGTTCTAGGAATTAAATTTAGGTTCTCTGAAAACCAATGTTCTTAATTGCTGAGCCATCTCTCCAGGCCCCATCTATTAACCTTTTAAGTAGCACTGATAGGAGGCAATTAAGAGTACTTGCTGCCCTTGCAGAGGACCCAAGGCAACTCCAGCTCTAGGGGATCTGACCATCTGGTCTCTTTTTGGACCTGCATAAACATGGCATACACTCATATAGACACAAAAATAAATGGTGCTATTGGCAGCTAAAGTCAGGAGTGTTCTATATGACCCATGAATCTGTTTTATTTTTTTCTTAAGGCCTTAAATAGTCTTTTGTGATAGTCAAGGGAAAAGACAGGCAAATGCTGATGACATAGGACATCCAGTTCAGTATGGAACTTTTGGAAAGACGGAACCTAAACATAAATGGAGGAAAGACTAGAAGACCCTTAAAGACACACTGTAGAGCTTTGATCTTGAATGGTCATGTCCAGTGTTTATATCAGTGACTTGCATGCACACTGTGAGCATTTGTGGGTGTGTTCACAAGTGTGTCTGTGTACATGTGTGCAGACACACCATGTGTGTATGCAGAATTACATGTGGAGGCCCAAAGTTGATGTCAAGTGTCTTCCCTAATCTCGCTCACTTTATTTCCCAAAGGATAGTCTCTCACTGAATCCTGAACTCACCAGAATCTAGCAAACCATCTTGTTCCTGGATCCCACGCCCCCATTTCCCAAGTGCTAGGATTACAGATGGGCTGCTACACCACCCTAACTTTCATGTGGGTTCTGAGGATCTGAACTTGGCAAGCTCTTTATCCATTGAGCCATCTCTTCAGCTCCCTGTAGGCTTACAAAAATTTGATGCTTATGTGAAGACATGCAATGACTTTGATGCTTATGCGAAGACATGCAATAACGACTTTGGTGCTTATGTGAAGATAGGCAGTAATGAATTTAATGCTTATGTGAAGATATACAACAATGACTTTGATGCATGTGTGAAGATCTGCAGTGACAAGTTTGATTGAAGAATTGCTGCATGAAATGACTTCTGTGGGGCTCTTTCAGATATAGTTGTGTGTGTGTGTGTGTGTGTGTGTGTGTGTGTGTGTGTGTGTGTGTGTGTGTGTGGCTATGGCTGCCTTCTCTCTGCTCTCCCAGCGATGCCTCATCTCTTCTGAGCTCAGTCTGCTTCCTGCCCTGCCTTCTCTGATATAACCGTTTCCCTCCAACAAAGTCCCCCACTTTTTTCTCTTTTTTTGGTTGTTGTTGAGTAGTTTGAAGAACTTCTGTCTCTTGTCCTCTGGCAGACATCCTTACATTCCCTGAACCAAACGGCAGCAAAGTCTTTGCAAGTGGCAGCCAAGAAAGTGGTTCAGCACTGACTCTTGAGTCCTGAACAGAAAGTAGCGCCTGTGGGTGGAGAGCGAAACTGGCCTCACTGGGGCAGGACGAGAAAGTGCTTTGAGTAGTTGGAATGGGAGGCAGAATTTGTCAATGTAAAATCTGACAGTCTCCCTTCCCACCACTACTGTCAGCTTGGTTCCTCCAGGTAGCTCCTCCTCTTCCCCTCACAGTAGGTCTCCCTGCTCCATATCTGGCTTCCCCGAGTTCTTGTGCTCCAACTTATAGTTTCTCAGAGTTGACTCAGGGCGGCACATCCAGATATAAAGAGCCACATTAGAAAGTGGCAAAGTAGAGGACCAGCAAGGGTGTAGTGTGCTATCGCTTAGATAGTGACTGCTAGCATGGACAGTAGCATCCTCTTAGATGACCAGGGACAGAACCTCCAGCCTTCGACACCAGCCCCACAGAGGGAAAGAGCATTTCTGTCCTCTTATAGCTCACTACTCTCCTGAACATTGTCCCTGTCTACACTGAAAGGAGAAAGGTGATTTGAACAAAGTAACTTGAAAAAGAACAACATGCCCTCCCATTATTAACCATATGGGAATGACCCTCAATGAGAATGGCCTGGAAGAACTTCCAGACAAAGAACTAAAAAAAAAAAAAATGATCAGAACCATCTTTAAACAACTCAATTTTGATAATCAGTCTTTTGTTTTCAGGTTAGAAACTGTGGACTCACCCTTTAACAGTAGGGCTTTCCCAACACTGAAGACGTCCTTTGTTTTATTTTGTTTACCTCATCTCTGGGCAGCACAGTAAAAGCACAGCCTGTCAGTGACATTCATATTAACGTGGGCAGAGGGAAGTGTGAACAGTGCCTGGTGCTCGCAGGCACGAACACACGGCAGTGATGAGAGAAATGTGAGTAAATTATTCTGCCCGTGACTCAGAAATTCTGCTGCCCCAAATGAATCATCTGTAACGGCCAAACAAGTCTTAATGCAAAAGACATCATTCCAAACAGGGACACATCTAACATTCTGTAATAGCTCCCCCCTTTAAAAAACATTTATAGCCCCAAATAGATGAGCTTTGGAACATGTAATTTTATTGCTGAAATCAATAGGAGCTGGCCATGGGCCAGCACTTAGAATAGCTGTCACAACTGTCTGGCAGGTGGAGAGACTATTGCTGTGGGCCTCCCAGGCTCAGCCTTCTCCTGTTGGCTCTGATTAGTCCAGTCCCAGAGTCCACAACCTTCTATCTTGGTTTGTACAGGTGTCTTTCTCTCCCCATGGTTGATGATGGGTTTTGCTAATGCAGGTCTGCCGTCTCTTCACCTTGGCTCTACTCTTTCTCAAACAACCAAATCAAACAACCAAACCATTGTTGTTTTCCCAAGCTCTCTAGCACAGGCTGGCTCAAAGGTCACCACTCACCCGGGGACTTCTCTGTATCATATAGAAAAAGGATTTCACACTTGAACCTGTGTTGTCTGCCACTCTCCAGCCTGTAAGTTTCCCAGACTTTGAGTACCTAGGGAAGGCAGATCTGAGCTCTGACCTGAACAGAAGGCTGAGGTTCCCATTGTGATTCTGTCACTAATGGGCCAAGAACCTATGTTAGGAGCAGGAGAGGTAGCTAGGTGAGTAAATTGCCTACCGTGCAAGTGTGAGGACCCAAGTTCAGATCCACAGAATGCATGTAAAATCTGGGTGTGGTGAGGAATTTCTGTAATCCCAGTGCTGAGGGGATGGAGACAAAAGGACCCCTGGGACTTTGAGACTGCCCAGTTCAACTGAGGTGAGCTCTGGGTTCAGTATGAGACCCTGTCTCAAAAAAATTATATGGGAAGTAATAGAGGGAGGACACCTAATGACAGTCTTGATCACACAGACACACACAGGTAAAAAAATTCATATGCAAGTACATAACATGTATACAACACACACACACACACACACACACACACACACACACACACACACACACACGTCCTTCTATTTGTGTTTCCCCATCTACGCTAGGCTACAATTCCAGAGGATCAGAGACAGTCAGAATTTTTTATGGGGATGTTTCAAAGTATGTAATAATCTTCAGTCAGATTTCATAAAAAGTTTTAATTAAAAATATCTGGCTGAGGGGATGGCTTTTAATAGACTGCTTGCCTTGGAAGCACAAGGACCTACATTAGATCCCAGAACTCACATGGACATGTTAAGTATGGTGGCACACATTTGTAAGCCAAACTCAGGGCAGGCTGGTCAGACCCCAAAGGTTTTCTGGGCAGACAGCCTAGCCTACTTGGTGAGCCCCAGGCCAATGAGAGATACCATCTTGAAGGAGGTGTCAGTGTTTCTGGAATGACACCATGGTAGCATCTTCACATCATAATAAGATGAGGGTAATCAGCTCGTGTTCTAAGTGTAACTCTTAGGTTATTGGAGCACATTCCTTTGACTACCTTGTGAACACCTTTTGTGGTCTTGTGATAAGCCTTGCTGGACAGATCCAGGGATGCATTTTTTTGAGGGAAATAGAAATGATTTCCTATTTGAATGATATGTTTGGATAACCTATGACTGACAGGTCAATATTACTGGTTATCTCTAGCCTCTATGTAAGCCATCTGGTCATGAGTTGGGAAAGATATCTTTCCTTCACCATTGCCTTGGGCTACAGCTAGGTCCAAGCTCATGGAGCGTGGGTAAATTGACTTTTTATGAGTAGCTGGAGATGATAATCCTGGCTTAGTACCAGAAGTCACAGCACTCCTGCCCAAGTCCTCCATTGGGCTGGCAACACAATGAACAGGGAAGCTGGGCTGCCTCTTCATCTACTTTGCTTAGGTAAAATGGGCACATCCTCCCTGGCAGCTGGCTGAATGCACCTTCTTCGATTTGTACTGCAGCTTGAGTGTGGGGCTAGAAGCATCAGGCTTACTCTGAGTGCAGGTATTCCCTCCATTCCCATCTCTTCTAGATCCTGGTCAAGAGCTGTGCTGCTAATATGGTGGGAACTTTTGGGTTTGGGTGAAGGAGAAGTAGGCATCCTTGACCTTCCATACCTCCAAGAAGCAAGAGATCAAGTGGATCTGACTCTTAAGAATATTTCATAATCTATAGTTTCAAAGAGATCTTGGGACTCAAGAGGTTTCTTGCAAGGCATCAAAAATTTGTAGGCAATGATGGGGCAGGGTATGTCCCCCAAAGGAAGAATCTCAGCCATTGTAACAAAGTTAGAAAAAAAAATAGGGCTAGGGAGCTGGAGAGATGGCTCAGTGGTTAAGAGCATTAGCTGCTCTTTCAGAAGTCCTCAGTTCAATTCCCAGCAACCACAAGGTGGCTCACAACCATCTATAGTGAGATCTGATGCCCTCTTCTGGTATAAAGGAGTTCATGCAGATTGAGCACTTGTATACATAAAATAAATGAACCTTTAAAACAAATACGGCCAGGAGCTGGAATTGTTGCTCACACCTTTAATACTAACACTTGGGGCAAAGGTAGGTAGATGTATGTTTCTGTGGTGAGTAGAAGCCCAGCCCATTCTATGTAACAATTTTCAGACCAGACAGGGCTACATAGTGAGACCCTGTCTAAAACAAACAAACAAGCAAACAACACTAAAATCAAAATGAAACAAAATGAAACAGGGAGGGAGATGAAGTTCAGCTGATAGAGTGTCCACCTTGGATGTGCAAGGTCCTGAGTTCAAATTTACCACTGCATTAACCAAGCATGGTAAAGAATGTGTGTAATCCCTGCATTGGAGAGGTAAAGGCAGAAATATTACAAGTTCAGGATCATTTTCAACCATGGAACAGACCTGCATGCTGTCATTTGTCAACTCAATTTATATATTACAGGCACAGTAGCCCTCAACTGGCAGTAACATTCAGCTAAGGGGGGATGGATGGCTTATGTGTAGAGAACAGAGAACAGCTTTGGTAGATAGGTTCTTTCCTTCCACTATGGGTTCCCAGGATCAAAATCAGGCCATCAGGCTTGCATGACAAATGCCTTTACCTGCCAAGCCATCTTGGATGCCAGCCAGAGGATTGCTTTAATCTTTATGAAAGCTTTTAACACATTTAGTGTGGAGTACCTGCTCTATCCTCAGAATGAATGAAACAGAGGAAAAGACCCTGGATCCCAGCAAACTGATAGGGACAGATATGATGATCCTTCTATCCCGAGGGATCTGTTTCTGGAAATGTCTCCCAAATCCAGCCTTTTTTTTTTTTTTTTTTTTTTCATTTGGCAGGAGATCTGTAATCCATAGCTACTCCAAGCCATGTGGCTAGAACTCTATGCAGGAGGAACCATGTGGTTAGATGCACTGCACAGCTGATTAAATATTTGAGCAACTCATTTTATAATGTGACTTCACTAAGTGCTTACCTACCTATTGCACCAAAGCCATTGTCGATTAAATGGCTCAGAAATAGCCTCAGAATGCAAAGTCGCATCCTTCGAAGCTTAAAATAGAAAAATCAGTAACACTCTCCTGAAGCTTGCAAATAGAGCTGGGGGTGCGTGCGGCATTTGTCATGACTCAGCTAGAAACAAGGTCATGACAGGGAGACTCCTCAGAGGCTGCTCGATGTTCCCATCGACACTCGGTCATAAAGAATGAGCTTGAAGGTGTGTTCTGGTGGTAAAACTAAATGAATGCAGCCAAGGTTGGTGCTCACATTTATGTTAAGCTCCCAGAGAGCAATCACTTCCTTTTGACTTCTATGTGGCTGTCTAACTTCCCCTGACGTCAATGAATGAAGCCAACTTCCTTCTAAACACATTTAAAAAAAGAATCTAATGACTTGGAATTTTCCACTCATATGGAGCTTACTCAGTTATAATGAAATTAAAAAAAAATAAAACTAGCTCTGAACTTGCTTAGTAGCTGGAGTACCTTGAACATCTGATTCTCCTGCCTCCACCTCACCAGTGCTGAGATTACAAATGTGCACCAACACCCTTGGTTTTATATGGTGCTGGGGGTCAGACCTAGGTTTTCACATGTTAGGTGAAAACTCTATCAAATGAGTTACTGGAACGGAGCCACACAGAATAGGAAATATAGGGCTCATTGTATGGTAAGGGTTAGAAGTAGTATTGGCAACTTTTGTTTTAGTTTCTTTTTCTTTTGTGAATGTTTTATTCATGCATAACTGTGTGGGTGCTCATGCTTGCATGTGTATACACATGTGTGTAGAGGCCAAAGGTCAGCATCAGATATCTTCCTCAATTATTCTTTACCTTATTTTTTGAGACAGTGTCTCACTGAACCTGGAGCTCACCAATTGGCTAGCCCGACTAGCTAGGAAGCCCCTAGGATCTGTCTTCCCCCAAACCCTCAGCACTGTTACTGAGACATAATATATGTAGCCAGCTTTGTTATGTGGGTTCTTGGGATACACAGTTAGGGTCTCTCCACCGGCTTAGCTTAGTTTACTTTCGTATACGAAATGTATTATAAATGTATCCTTTATTGTGGGTCACTGTAAACAAAGCAGTAAGCCCCCAGGCTTAAGAACTCTTGTGGTTTTAGGGTAGCTTCACTGTTTTTCATGAGGAGTAACTGTTGTTGTGGTTCACTTTGGAAGATGGTCTTGATATTATTGGACACTAACTCATTGTGTCAGTGTAGAAATTTTTGTAGTCCATACAACCTGTTTCAGGGTGAGCTGTATCCTGAATTAGCATCTAAAATACAAAGCTGTCAATTGGCCTGTCTGTGTCACACCACTGAAAAACACCTCACTCTCCACCCAGTATCTTTTCCTTACATCCATTATTGGAAAAGTAACAGAGGCAATAGAACAGAGGGGCAGCTTTCCAGCTATGGAAGGCAGAAACAAGAGGAGACAACCTACTTGGCTCTGAAATAAGAGCCAACCTTGTCCTGCAGAGCAGGGCTTCCCAAGCTTTTCCATTCACCACACCTTTTCTTCTGAGTAGTTTTGCTATGATCCTGGCCATATGAGTCTACAGAGTAAATATGTAAGTCATTTGCTGATAGTAATAAGGAGTTTATTTAAAAATATTTCCTTGGCATAAATATAATTTCACCGTTTATTAAAGATGAAAGATAGTTTGCATACTGATGAGTAGATATGCTTATTTGTTTGTTTGTTTGAGACAGGATTTCTCTGTGTAGCCCTGGCTGTCCTAGAACTCCCTTTGTAGACCAGTCTGGCCTTGAACTCATAGAGATCTGCTTGCCTTTGCCTCCTGAGTGCTAGGATTAAAGGTGTGTGCCACCATTGCTGGCCTGTGCTTGTTTATTTTTACATAAAGAACTAAGTCTTGACTGAATGTTTGATACTGTAGGACATAGAACATGTTTGAACATTTTAGAGTTAACTGATAAATTGATTGTATTTTTCTGTTTTTTTATGTGCATGTGTGGTATGCACATGTGTGCCTATGAATAATTTGCATGTGTGTGGGTACATGTGTCTGGGTGTGTAAACTCATAACATGGAGGCCCAAAGGTTAATGCTAGGAAGCATCCTCTTTTCTACCTTATTCACTGTGGCAATGGCCCCCCAATCAACTTGGGTCCTCTATAAGAACAATAGATGCTGTTAACCACTGAGCCATCTCTTCATAACCTTAACCATGCTTTCTGAAATTCAAATCAACCCAAGCAGCATTTCAAATAAATCCAGCATTCTAACACAATACAACAAAGACTACTTTGATGCTTGCATTCAAGGAATGAAGGTAAAGAGCTAGTAAGTCTTTGTTTTCTATAATTGAACCATCTTGCATCTGTAAGAGCAGAAAAGTTTGTGTTTACAGTAAAAAACAATGCAATGGTCTCCAGTCTAAATCATGCAGATTCAGACAGCATTTGCTGACATTGTATCTTGGGACAGAATGTACAGTGAAAGGCCCATGTGATGTGTTCAAAACCAAAACTGCAATGAAATGAATGGGCCAGGAGACTCGGGCTAGAGCTGACACCTTAACCTTGATGCTCATTTAATTTTTAATTATGTTTTGGCCTTTGAGCATTTAGAAACCTTTTAATAGTGTCAATTTTTTATGTATATCCCACATTCAGAAGCTGAGGAGATGGTCAGTTTATAAGAGCACATACTGCTCTTCCAGAGACATGAGTTCAGATCCCACCACCCATGATGGATGGCTCATAACCACCTTCAACTCCAACTTAAGGGGATCTGGTGCCATCTTCTGGACTCTATAAGTACCACATGAGTGTGCACATACACACAGAGAGGCATATATACATCACATAATTAAAAACTTTTTTTAAAAAGAAGCTGTGCTATATATGTCAGGCATGGAGCTAGTTCAAATTGTATATAAGCACAATCTGAAGCCAACATCCAGCTCTGTTCTCTGAGAAAGTAGGTCTATGTCTGGCTGGACCCTTCCAAGACTCATGCCTTCCTTAACTTACAGGGCTAATAAACCTATACTTCCAGGACAGTCTCCAAAGCCACAGAGAAACCCTGTCTTGAAATTCCACCCCCCCCAAAACAAACTTATTCCTCACAGGTCTATCTTCTGCTTTGTCCCCAAACTCTCCCCAGTGCTCCTTGGTGTGTACTGGGAAGTTGTCTCTGTGGGCTGGCTTGCTCTTAGAGCCCCTGCTTTTCTTCCTCCTGTCTTCCTGGGGAGGCATGTTATAGAAGGTAGATCAGAGGTCAAGTGGAACTGACCCCTATAGGTATGTTTCTCCAGCTTATGTCAACTGGCTGATCCCAGTGGGAGGAGCTGGTAGAAAAGGACTGGGGAGTGAGAGGAGCCAGAATATTTCTTCCTGTCCTTCTGTCCCCAAAGCACTCCTCACCTGGAACTGGCAGGATGGTTGTACCTGTGTGTGATAAATGAGTTGGCCTTAAAGCAAGGGCATCAGATAAGAAGCCCACACTCAAGAAGTAAAGTGAAGTGAGAGAGCCCAGGTACCCAAGGATGACTCAGAGCCTGAGTATGTGAGGCTGTCTATCTAGTTCAGGTCAGGGTTATTTGTCTGTAATAAGATAACGTAGGAAGCAACCTTAATTAAAGGAGGATAACAGACCAAAATAAAAAACACAGAGACACAGTGGAGAAGTTGAAGAAACATGACGTGTTCTTACTGAAGGTTGGGGATTTATTTATAGGCACTGTATATCCATGACTGCCTCTGTGACATCAGTTGAGGAATGATAGCACTTCATGGAAAAAATAACTCCTATCTTACGGAGATCCAGGATTGATCACCTCTGTGTCTGGTTTTAACCATCCAATTCCTAATGCTGAAAAAAGTCTGGGGAGGCCAGGTACATACTATAATAGATGAGGGGGAATTTACAAAAACCGAGGAAAGAACAATTGTTCAGGGGGCCATGGAGTAGGCACTGTACATCATTAATACAGGAAGATGGAAAGGTAATAATCAGCCCTAAAATAAATGAGTGGCTTCAAGTCTATCTCTTACTGTTTTATTTGTGTGAATGCATATTGTTTGTGTGTTTATGTGGGCACACAGGCCTGGGTACGGGGAGACCAGAGGCCAAACTCAGATGTTGTCCTTCAAGACTAATTACCTTGTTTTTTGAAGTAGGATCTTTCTTTCATTAGTCTGGAACACACCAAATAGGCTAGCCTGGCTGGCAAGCAAGGCCTAGGGGTCTGCCTGTCTTAACCTCCCTGGTGCTGGGATTTCAAGCATAGCACCACACATACCTTTCTATTTGCATGGATTCTGGAGAGTAGGCTCAGGTCCCCACGGCTACCACCTTATTTTGTTATTCTCTTATATCCTCCTTGGTTTAAAAATTGGACATTGGTTTAAAAATTGGTCATATGATAATAAAATTTTAAATATTAAAAATATAGTGAAATGTTATGTGAGTCTTATACTTAATGCATATCCTCATTTTAGTAGTATTTAGATTTACATATGCCAAACGTGTCTGATTTGCTACCCAGAGTTTCAAGTCTTTTGTTGTTTTTACATGGACCAATGCCAAATGCAGACCAACATGGTTGTATGTGACCAAGGTCCCGTGGTCTGAATTTTTCACCATATTAAACATTTGGCATGAACAAGGAAAAATGCAAGCTTTCCCCAATTCACAGAAGTTATTGTCGGAAAGATTGTCAGGTTTGTGGGAAAAGAAAGCTGAGATGAAATTATCCTGCAGATAAACTTTACTAGGAAACAAAAAGTCCAGCTGTTGGCAGCATGGTTGTACCTTGAAATCAGAGAACACTAGGAAAGATGGTATTGGACCATAGGCAGCCATGATGCAATTTTTAATTCCAGAGGACAAAGTGGGTTTTTGACTCTTATATGTTTGGTTGGGAAGGGTGATTATTCGGCAAGCTCTGGCCTACATGTCATGTCACAAGGCAGGGAGGCACTAGGTTGAGGTGAAGTTATAGTTCAATCTTGTCTTGAAGCTGCCTGCAGCTTCTAGGTGGTGGTAGGGGTGGTGGTGGTGGTGGTCCTTCTGCTGCTGTTGGTAGTGGTGGTGTTACAAGGCCCCAGTCAGCATGCTTTATTAACTCTGATTAATATTAATATTAAGATGGGGTGTGGGAGGGAAGCTTGAGGGTTTGCTATTAACACAATATTCTTGGGAAATTGGCATATATATATATATATATATATATATGTATATTTCAGGTTCACATACTTATAAAGAGTGTTTCCTTCTAGACCCCAATTTCATGTGAGATTTGAGCAAATTACAGGTTAGATGAAAATATCCTTCCTTTTACATATTGTTTAGTACCCCGAGTCTACCCAACAAATGTGCACCATGTCCCTATCCTCATTGTGCTGGCTAGAACACCACCCCCCAAACACACTCAGCAAGTTGCCAACGTGACCCTTGAGACGTGCTCTCGGCTCATTGAGAGCCATTGCTTCAAGCCATGGATTTATCTAATCTGCCTGTTGCCCAGTTGCTGCAGAGCAAGCCCCCCCCCCACCACCACTCTCTCATGCTTGGAGGAACCCCAGTGACCAAGCCAATGTCTGTTGCCTTGCATCTGGCACATGTGGCTTGCCTGGGACGTGACCCAGCTGCTGTGATGCTGCATGTCATTAACAGCCCACTCTTTCACCTGCTCCCTCCCTCTAGTAGTAGCAAGTGGCCTGAAGTCACTGGTGAGGATATAAACTAGGGAGAATGAGGCACAGAGAAGATGGCGTTGTCAATTCATCCCCTTGAAATGATGCAACACATTGACTCCCATAACTTTTGTTGCAAGTACAGAGTAATAGCAACTGTTTGCACTGTAGGGCTCTTAAGGTTGAGTGCCTATCCAGCAGTTTCACTGCCCAGAGATTACCCAGGTTGCTGCTAGCCATATGCTGGTGACAATACTGTCATTAGAATTTCCACAAAGCAATCATCCTAGCCTTTCTGTAGAAAAATCTCCAAATGTGCTTATACCATCATGGTCAATCCACATGTCTGTGCTGCCTATATTGTGAATGTCCCTCCCCCTGCTCTCGTCCCTCAGTGCACCATCTGCTGATATACATGGCAGCCTGGGTCGTGTCTGTGTGCGTGATACACTTCCAACCACTGCTGCCTCCAGACTGCTGCTAACTCTAATCATTTTAACTCTGGATTAAATTAACAAGCACTCATTAATCAACTGCTAGATGCAAAGCTCTGCCCTCAGCACTGAGAGGGCAATGTAAAAAGGGATCAAGAAATGGCCCCTTGACATGCTTATCACTGAAGTGTGTGATAAACATATGGCCCTGGCTGCTCTTTTCAGGTTGGGAGAATTGAGGTGGGTTACATTGTTTAACCTTGCTGTATCTGGCCTGTGGGAGGGATCTGACTGGTGTTTTAGCATCTCAGCAAGTATATGAGATATAAGGATGTAAAGACAGATATATAGAAGCTGGATGGTATATGTGCTGGGGTGTTGCATGTGTGTGTATGTTGTGTGTGGAGGGTACGCATGTGCACTTATGGAGGTCAGAGTTTAATGTCAGGTTGTCTTTCTTTATCATTCTCTGCCTTACTTTATGAGACAAGGTCTCTCAGTGAACCTGGAGCTTGGCAGTCAGCTAAAATGACTGGCCTGTGAGCCATAGGGACTCTGCTGTCTCCATCTCCCCAGTGTTGAGCTTATAGGTGTGTACTGCCAAACCTCTGTTTTTATGTGGATGCTGGGGCCCTGAACTCAGGTTCTTGTGCTTTCTCAGCAAGCATGTTACCCCCCCCCCCGCCGCCCCGAGTTATCTCTCAGCTCCATCAAGTTGACACTTCAAAAAGATAGGCTTACATTTTTACCTTCCGTACAACCTGACAGCTTTAGGATCTGAATTTTGTTGGGATACTGTGATTTCTTACATTTAAGGGACTCAGTTTTCTTCCAAGACCAGATGAAATATGCTGTGCTTTAGACTGTCTACTGAACATGTTTATTCCAGTGATTTCCTGGGTAGTTGCTTTCATTTTTCAGCTGACAATGCATACAAGATACACCCTTTTCAGGGGAAGGCTGTGAACTCATAATAAGATATAATTAATGACTTTAATTAGTCCTTTGACACAAATGCAATCATCTGATTTCCCCTGAAGAGCTCTTCCACACTGCTCTCATGATTATGCCCAGGTAATAAAGTTGTTCCCACCAGAAAGAGACACGTGCACTACAGACAACCCTAGGAATATTGGTAGGGTAAATCACTGTGCTAGTCAAGAGTCTTGAGTGCAAGAAACAGAAACATATTCTAGCCTTAAAGAGAAAATGAATTTATTGTCTCATGGGATCTCAAGAAGTTTAAAATATCAGGCTTCAAAAATGGAGACAAAGGTAGCCTATACAGCCAGAACAAGGGACAACAGTGTACCCAGCACTTACCTAGTCTGCAAAGGTTCAGATGATACAGCTGCTATAACTGTTGATATGACGCTGGGATGGACCTGGCCCTGCTTCCTGGATGCCGTATCTGAGAATGTCTGATTGACCATGCCCAAGCATCTGTCGTAGCGACAAGGAAAGAATAGGAAATGACTGTGGTCTTTTCAGCCTCCAGTACAAGCAAGTTATTTAGATGCTGGGTAGTTGTTCTAGTCTTATTTATGTTGCTGTGAACAAATATCCCAAACAAAAGTAACTTTGAGAGAGAAAAGGTTCATTTAGCTTACAGTTTCAGGATATAGCCTGTCATTGAGGGAAGTCAAGGCAGGAACCTGAAGGTTAGCCTACCTGCTACTCCATACATCATAACCTCCAACACTCACTCCACAGCAGAGAGATATGGCAGGAACCACAGAGGATGCTGTTTTCTGGTAGTATGCTTATGCCCAGCTAGTTTTCCTATGCAGTTCAGGACCACATGCCTAGAGAATGGCTCTGCCCAGAGTGGGCTGAGTCCTCCCACAACAATCAACAATCAAGACAATCCCCTGCTACCCAGACATAAACTCAGGCCAATCTGATCCAGATATTCTTCATTTGATACGCCTTTTCTAGGTAATCCTATATTGTGTCAAGTTGACGGCTAAAACTAACTATCACCATGTTTAAGCAAGGTGGTGTATCTTTCTCACAGACTATCTAAGGAGAACATAAGACATGGATATGTTATATCTTTCTTAATTGGAACCTCACATTTCCAGTCTTCATTCCACTTGCTACAACAAAGAAAAGGAAGAGGAAAATAAAGAAAAGAACAAAAGAGTCCAAGTGGCATCTTTGCTGTTTCTCCAACAACTTATGTCTGGAAATACAGAAAACACTGTGTTTGTTTGCCTGAGAAGCCCACAGTGATCACAGCACAGGGTTTCTTATGGTTATCCCGGGTCTCTATTGCTTTATTATCCTGACTAAGATCTTGAATGAGTCTCTGTCTCTTTCCTCTCCTCAGTCAGTTCTCACAGGCCCCATGATAAATGGTCACTTCCTCATCTCTCTTTGTCTTCTATAAGGAAGAGCTGACTCCTTCACATAACTCTCCAGTAGCTAGCCTCTGCAGAGCCCCACCAGAAGGCCCTCCACAGAAGGAGCCAGGTGTGTGGGCATCAGCATGTGGACTGAGAAAGGTTAATGTGATATGGGTGTCTCCAAAGTGTAAATCATAAGCATTGAATAGACAAGCATTTAAAAATGATTATGGTGTTAATACTGTAGTCTTGAAGCAAGCTTGTATTGAAGTACATACCAACTTTAGTTACACTCCCTCTCCTTTCAAAGATTTATTTTTATTTTATGTGTGTGTATTTGCCTACCTATATGTATGTACTTTGTGTATGTTCCTGGTGCCCAGAGGCCAGAGGAGGGCATCAGACCTCTGGAGATTGGAGTTAAGGATGTGAGCCACTATGTGATTGCTGGGAATTGAACCTGGGTCGTCTGAAAGAGCAGCCAGTGTTCTTGTCTCTATTTCCTATTTCACTATAGGAGTGCTGAGATTACAAACACATGTGATACCCTGCCTGACTTCACACAATCTTTGGAGATCCAAACTCAGGTCCTTCACTGAGCCATCTCCTTAGTCCTAGATTTTTTGTAAACATCTGACTGCAGTATTATGGCCCTGTTCTACAAGTATAGGCTGGCGTATTCTTTCATGACAATGTAAAGGGAAAATATCAGAGCATATCAGTGTTCTGTCATCTGTTCCCTGTGGGCCACATAAAACTGTATGTATCCTAACATAAAATGGTAACATTATAAGATCTGTAGGGACATTTGGAAGATGGCAATTAGACTGTGTAGTTCTTGAGTGTAAATGTTGTGGGTAACAACACTGCATTGCAATATAAAAAGACTGTATATGCCTAGGTCTATTCCAAAGGCTACACAATAAATCATCCTGTCAGACAATAAATCATCCTGTTGCCAGACACCTGGTATTCTAAGTCGTTCCTTCTTAATTCCTAAGTGGCTAAGCATCTTTGGGTTAAATAGACAACACTAATTAAAAATTAATGCGGACACAAATTCTGCATTAGCTGAACAGAATCCCTCTATTCTGAAAGATATGGCTTCTGGTAGGCAGTTGCGTTCTGAGACCTGGGAGCTCCCCTGACTTATTAGATCACTCTGAGACCTACATCAATTTCACCACCATCTGGAGATTTTCTAAGAGAAACTTTGATCTTGGCCAGTCTCCTCAGCAGAGGCCTCAGAATCTTCTGTCACTGTCAGCAAAGACAAAACTTGTCACAGAGAGTTATAATCTAGAGGATGTGGTGGTTTCCTCAGACTGAGTGTTTTGTCTCCATGTATGTCTGTGCACCACATCCATGCAGTGCACACAGAGGCCAGAAGAGTGCCCTGGATCCCTGGCACTGGAGTTACAGATGATGGTGCTCTTAACCACGGAGCTGCATCTCTAGCCCTGAACAATATTCTTTGCAAGTTTTATTTCTGACAAGTCCCATTACTGCATCCACCCTAGAACATTTCTTTCATCTCAAAACAACACAGCAAATGCTACTGAAGGACCCATGTAGGATAAGAAAATTTAACAAAACACATTAACTTAAGATAGTAATCTAAGTAGCTAAGAGGGACAAGTTTACAAAGATAACAACGTGTTTTATATTGGCAGATACTTTTATTCTTTATTGTTACTTTTGGCTTTAAATTTCCAAGGTGATTCACATACTAATTTTTTTATCATGAAAAATACTATTTGGTTATGAATACAGTCATGTTCCCACGTGTGGCACAGTCAGCTTGGTTTTATGCACCTTACGTGGGCATTCCAGTAACATCTGTTTTTTTTTTTTTTTTTCCTTGTTACTGTCCCTGACTGCTCTTCTAGGCGAGTGCTCCCCTCTCCCCGAGGTTTTATTGGATATCCAGCAGAAATCCTCCTGTTCCTTGGCCACTCTGGGTGTGGCCTGGGAAGGTCACATGGCTAAGCTTGACCAGTCAGAGGCTCCATTAGGGATCTTGTACTTTCTTGTGAGGGTATTAGTTTGATTTAAAAAAAAAAAAAACTATACAAGAGGTGCTAGGGAGATTATCTTAGTTCAGATCACTAGTACCCACATTTTAAAAATGTACTTTTATAATCCCAGTGGTAGAGACAGACAGGTCCTTGGAGCTGGCTGGCCAACCATTCTAACATCAGTGTGCTCCAGGTCCATGAGAGAGAGAGAGACCTAGTAGCCAAAAGATAAGGTGGAAAGCCACTGAAGAAGATGCCTGATGTTGCCTCTGGTTTGCACATGCAAGCGTACATCTGCATATATGCCCAGATGCACATACATGTGAACATAGAAAACACAGAAAAACACAAACCTATAAATGTTGGCAGCTTGGCCCCATTCATCATTTCCTCCACTTCCCAGAAGAAGCCTGATGGTAGCAGTAGTCCTAGGACCTTGCCCATGCTAGGCAATGGTCTACTACTGAGCTATATCTCCACCCCTGGTTTTTACCTTTAATTTTGAGACAGGGTCTTGCTGAGTGGCCCAAGACCTTAAACTTGCAATTCTGCTGCAGCCTTCCTTGTATGTTGGATTAGAGGCACAACCAAGCACCTTTTAAAGTTATCTAACATACCACCCTGATGGACTCTATCCATCTTTGTATGCCTGCTGCCAGCTAGCTGTCCCTGTCCCTGTTTGTAAATAATGTTTGTGCTAACAAGGGATGCTCACTGAGCTTGCATGTGAGTTAAGCTATGCTGAAGACTTAAGTTAGCCCTGTGGTCAAGTTTTGTTCTCATGACCACTCTAGAATTTTTATAGGTCCAATTTCAATCCCCAGTGTACAGTGGAGAAAACTGAGGCACAACAAGGTTAAGAAATATGTCCAAAGTCACAGCCACTGAAAGGAAGAGAATTACCCCAGAGCTTCAGTCAGGTATTCTTTTCTTTGTTAAAAAATATTTATTATTTATATTTTATGTGTGTGTATGTGTGGGTATATGCATGTGAGTACAGGTGCACATAGACACTAGAAGAGGGTATCAGATACCCTGGCGCTGGAGTTACAGGCAGTTGTGAGCCCCTCAATGTGGATGCTGGAAACAGAACTCATGTTCTCTCAAAGAATAGTATGAACTCTTAGCTGTAGAGTCGTCTCTCCAGCCTCATTCCCCTGGGGGAAACAGAAGTAGCCCTGGTGTTAACATGACAGTTTCCTCTGAGACTGAAACATTCCATTCTACAGGGAAGCTACTTAAACAGGAAGAAACTCAAAATAGCTCCAGGAAATCCCTGAAACTGAGAAGATTCACTAGGCCCCTCACTGACAGAGGAAGCTATAAAAGCTCAGTGTCCCTCTCAGAGGAGTGGAGTTAAGATGCAGAGAAGACTCAGATGTAAAGAAGTCTCTGAGACTAGATAAGCTACCTGGAAGAGGCAGAAACCAGACAAGCTGCCTGGAAGAAGCAGAAACCAGACAAACTACCTGGAAGAAACAGAAACCAGACAAGCTGCATGGAAGAGGTTTAGACCAGAGTCACTTGGAAAGAACAACCTCCAACCTGTTGAGCTGCCTCTAGGCTGTGCAGTGTGCTCCAGGTTCCCCAGCTGTAGTGAGCTGTTATCCATGCTGGGGTGGACCTTGGTGGTGCAGCGTCATTGAGCCATTTCTGATCCTGTGAATAATCCCTCATCCTTATTCCTGTAAGTTACCCCAATAAAACTCATTGGTTTTATTGACTTCAGTGGTATCCATACTTTGGTCTGTCTTGTGCTTCCTATCTGGGATGAGTAGACACACGTGTGTAGCATCTCCCTGGGAAAAGTTTTGTCACACAACACCCAGACCTCCTCAATGAAGCCATTTGTCACTCCATAGGCCACACTGGCCTCCTTGTGCCTCAGCTTTACTTACCCTTCTGACCATCAAGTGGTTAAAGGGACAGCACACACTTAAGACTCTAGATTCAGATCCTCACAAAGCCTCATGTTATCAATGGAGCCTCAGCCTCAGTACCCTCATTCAGAGTATAGATGCAAATAGAACCTAAGGACTAAAGTGTTGAGTGCCATGAATGTTAATACTTATACCTCTGTAAGAGCCTGAGAAAAGGCTACAAGAGCATTTGCTGCCATTATCCTGATGTCCTCCAGCTGTCTTGGTATTTCCCTTTTGAACGCAGAAGGCAAAGTCCCCTCAATTAAAAAACACAAGCGTCGGTGGAAGTCTGTGGTTCACCGTTTCTGGCCTCTACCTAGCAGGCACTTCTGGAGCACTGCCCTCCTGCCCAGGCATTTGAAACATGACACCTAGCAGGCCTTTCCCAGCATTGGCTTTGGCAGGAGGGAGCTAGGGGAGGAGGCAAGGTAGGAGGCCAAGGGAAATGTGAGCTCTGAGAAAACACTCATCTCTTTCAAAATATCACTGGCAGAAAGAGGCAGCTGACATTTCCATTTTACAGAAGAGGGAAGAGATGCCAACAAATGGCTGGCTGAGGGCTCTACTGAATCATGTTAATAACCAAGTCATAAACCTCCCCAGGCTTGCCAGTTTGCCAGTCCCTTGGTGACTTCATAGCTAAATCCTCCATGCAAGAGGCTATGCAGAATCACACGTGGTACTGCAAATTTCTTTGTGCACATGTGTGTGGGTGCATGTGTGTGTATGTGCAGGGTGTGCATGCATATTTGTATGTCTGTTTTCCTTCTCAGATGCTATCCATCTTGCTGTTGTCTTGAGATAGGGTCTCTCACTGGCTTAGAACTCCACCATTAGATGAGGCTGGCTGGCCAGCAAACTCAGGGATCCACCTTCTCCCACCTCCCAGCCTTAGGATTATAAAGGTATGCTTCAGTGTGTAGCTTTTGTTGTTGTTGTTGTTGTTATTGTTGTTGTTGTTGTATGTGAGTTCTGGGCATTCAATCCAGGTCCCCGTGCTTTTACAGCAAGCACTTTACCAACTGAGCTCTCTGTCCAGTCCCTAACTTGAAAAAAAATTGGTTTATTTATGTTTGTTTCATGCGTTTGCATGTTTGTCTGCACATATGTCTGTTCAACATGTGCATGCCTGGTGCAGGTTGAGGTCCAGAGAAGGCATAAGATATTCTGGAATTGGAGTTACAGACAGTTCTGAGATGCTATGTGAGTACTGGGAATTCAGCCAGGGTCCTCTGGAAGAGCAGGCAGTGCTCTTAATCACTGAGCCAACTCTTCAGTCCACTCCCCCAATTTTTTTTTTTTACAGCAGCAAAGAGCAGAGACTTGGGGACAGAAATGTACACAGAACCTTTGCATATGACCTTATAGCAGTTGAACATCTAGAGATGCTTCTGGAAAATGGAGAGAAATCCACTCTGTTGAATTACTGTGAGAATGTGAGATGATACATGTGGATCACTTTGTAAATAGTAAAAGCTCAAAAAGTAACTTCTATAAAGAATAAGGGCCAAAAGACAGTGTGCAGTCAGCTTGGGTTGAACTCTTTGAAGAGGCATTGTTCCAACTTTACTGTGATCGTATATATGCTCTGCCATCTAGAAATAAGGACTAGGAGCTGCACCGTGAAGAGTGGACCATGTTACATCCATGTGAGGACTCTGAGTGGACTTAAGAAACTGACTGTCCTTCAGAACACATAAAGCATGGGGGTGGATATATCCCTTGTTTCACCATTAGAGTTCCTGCTTTGTTTGTGCCTGAGTTTTAATTGGTGCCTTCTGAATAAAGAAAAAAGATATAAATAACTGAGGATGAAAGTGGAAAAGTAATTTCTTACTTGGTGCCTGTGGTAGACATTACTAGCTGGTCACAGTTCTTCTGTAGTTGATGTTGAAACTGGGTGTGACTTTTTCTGCCTTCAAACACTGCTGAGAGGCCTTCACTAATTGATCATTTCAAGGATGACAGATCAGTTCTGCTGGTCACACTTGATTAAACTGTGATAATTCCAGAAATAGAGGCTATGGAGATTGGTGAGTCAGGTGGAGATAGATATTCTGCACTCTTCTGTGCTAGAAGCATCCATCTTCATGGAATCAAACCAATGCTACCTATTATCTTTTTCATCAATGGCATAGTGCATGCAGTACAGGTACATATGCAGGGGGATCTGTGTGTGTGTGTGTGTGTGTGTGTGTGTGTGTGTGTGTGTGTGTGTGTGTTGGTGCACATATGGCTGCAGTGGACAGAAGCTGGTGCCAGGCAATCACTATTTATTTTTGAGACACTGCTCTCATTGAGCCTGGAGCTCCCCCATTAGGACAGGCTGATGGCCAGGGAACCCCAGGAATCCTCTTGTCTTCCAGAATTGGGATTACAGGTACCTACAGCTATAACTGGCTTTCAAATGTGGGTTCTGGGGGACCAGGTTCAGATTCTCACTTTGCATTGCAAGCGCTGTAGGCCATCTCCCCAACCCAGGATCTGTGTTCTAAAGTCTCAGCAGAATGCTGGTCACTGACTGTCATCTAAAGGAAGAGGAACAAGAACACACACACACACACACACACACACACACACACACACACACACCAGGGATCTTTGGGGGCAAGAACAGCCTTACTTGCCCTCAAGGCCAGATAGCTGGTGTAGAAGCAGTTTTGGCTAGATATTGATGTTGACTTATAAGCCAAATGCTTCCCATTCTTCAGAGTTCAGGTGTTTAAGCTGGAAATAAAATGAGGCCTAGCAGATCACTTCATCATTCAGATATGGGATGAGTGCTCTGGCCTTTCTGAACCTGGCTTCCAGAGCCAGAAAAAAAAAAAAAAAAAAAAAAAAAAGAGAGGCAAGTCACAGGGCCCATGCATGGAAACTGTGTTTTTAGAAGCCCAACAGGTTCCAGAGGTTAAAGGGGGCAGCTATGTGATTTACAGGAGGAGGCTGGGGAGGTGGGTGGGTCTTGAAACCATCCAGATCTGGGACTCATTTCTCAATGCCCACTACTGCACTGGTCTGAGCTTCTCATTTCTGGCCTGAATTAGCCACAGGACTTCTTGCTGGTCTCTGCTTCCACTTCCATGGCTAGTTCATCTACTCTCAGCAAGCAGTGAGAATGAGCCTCTTGCAGAAGGCTCAGGAGGCCTCTCTGCAAAACCCTTCACAGAGGGTTCTTTACTTTGATCAGTGTGAAAGCCGAATTCCTGACAAGACTGGAAGGAAAGCCTGGTATCACCCAGCCTCCACTTCCTCTTCTGCTTCCCACCTCACACATTGCTCCTGCCACCATGGCTGTCTTGCTGTTCCTCCAGCATCGAGAGATGTTTCCACAGAAGGCCCCTGTTCCAGCTGCACCCACGCTCTCCTTGCAGGTGTCAGTTGGTGCAGTCCCTGCCTCCTCAAGTCTGTGCAAGTATCAGCTTTCTCTCTGAGCTTTCCCCACGTCTTCCTTTGGCATAGCTTCCTCTCCCCTCCTGCACCTTTGGGAAATTCTCTTCCCCTGCTATTTTTTCCCTCTGGAATAGATATCACCTTTTAACACACCGTATACTTCATTAACTTACTATGTTTACTGATCCTGCCTCCCCCTGCTAGATTATAAATCCCATGAGAGCTGAGACACGTGTCTGTTTTGCTCACTGAAATTTGCTAGGGAGAATAAGAGCACAGCCTAGCACAAAACAGAAACAAAACCAGAGAGGGCTCAGAGATCAAGCTTGTCCAGTAGAATGACTGCTGTCAATCATGAGGACTGGAGTTAGATTTCCAGTATCAGTGAAAAACAAAAGAATAACAACAACAAAACAAACAAACAAACAAACAAACAAAAACTGCCACCATGGCTCATACTTGGGATCCCAGTGCTGGGGAGGCAGAGAGAGGCCATCCCCGTTACTTTCCCACTGGACCTTACTGGCCAGCTAGCCTAATCTACCTGGTAAGATCCTGACCAAAAAGAGAGACTCTATCTCAAAAAAGCAAATGAAGGGGAGCTTGAGAGTTGGCTCAGTGGTTAAGATCACTTGCTGCTTTTCCAGAGGACCTGGGTTTAATTCCCAGCATCCACATAATGGCCCACAACTATCTGTAACTCCAGTTCCAGGGGATCTGATACTGTCACAAAGACACACACACACACACACACACACACACACACACACACACACACACACACACACACAGAGAGAGAGAGGCAAAACACCAATAAAAATTATTAATTTTTTAAAAAGCAAATGAAGGGCTGGAGAAATGGCACAGCGGTTTAGAATACTGGCTGCTCTTCCAGAGGCCCTGGGTTTGGTTCCAGCAATCACATGGCAGTTACTTGTAGCTCCAGTTCCAGGGAATCCAATGCTCTCTTCTGACTCCACAGAACCAGGCACACCTGCATACATGCAAGCAAACCAGGCATACGCATAAAAATAAATAAATCTCTAAACAAAATAAAGTGTGTGGATAGCTCTTGAGGAATGGCAGCTGATATTGACCTCTGACCTCTACACACGTATACAAGAACCTCACACATGCATGCACCCACATGTGTATATATTTTAAAAAATCAGCAAAAATACATATTTCAGAAAGAAATTCCTGATTTGAGGAACTAACGAATGGCTTCAGGGCCCACTACCTTTTCTTCAACCAGTGACGCTATCTCAGCAGTTACTTTTGACTTTGAGCTCTGTATAAAGTATTTGCAGAGAAGACTCCAGACTGAGAAAATGCATCAAGAAACCAGGCTTTTCATTTCCACAGAGGGAGAGCCTGCCTTGAGGGGACCCACACCTGGTCAGAGTAGAAGCGCATCTCTCCTGACTCGTCCTTCAGGCTGCTTCATACTCACCATTTCCCAGAAGGCCCTGCTCCGTCTTCACACCTGTCTCACAGATGCTCTGTCTCACAGTTGCTCATTTCCTTGCTGAGAAGTGCTAACAGGAACCAAGCTCCCCCAAAATACCCCTCCCCACCTCTTCTAGGCTCTGATTACCGCCAGCGACAGGCTTGGAAGGCTGTGATAAGCTGGGTTTTCTATTTCCAGCTCAAGTATGATTAGACACATTAATGCTGTTGGTACTAGTAATTAACTTTCATACATTTTTTTTCAATCTGCTGCTCAGTTCCTAGAAATTTCGCAAGCATTTCTCACATATGCAAAGGTGGAGAAGGTGGTAAACACCACCATCTGGCCTTCTGGGCAGGTGGCTTACCCCTCTTCCCTTCCCTTCATTGTACCTTATGAGAAGAAACACCTGGCCAGCAGCCATAGACACATCTCTACATCTGTCTTCTTCTCCACTTTGAATAAAAAGAAGGCAAGCATGTACAAGGCTGTGGCTACTGCTTATCTCACTGAGGTATTGGAGTTTAGGGAGGGATAATTCGACACAGGTGGAACACAAACCCTCCTTCTAGGATGAGTAGTTGGAACAGAGACTCACTGGCAGTCACTGTGATCCTTGTCCAGGGTGCTATGTCCCCAGGCCTGGCAGGGCTGGCTTGACCTACCTCAGATGATCTCTGTCTGCCAAGACAGGCTTTCTTTGTCCATCAGCTCTGTCCCTTCATTCTGCTGTATTGTCATTGCTACTGATTGTATCTGCATTTACCTTGTGATCTATCTTTAAGTTACTATTTGTATTCAATTACACCTAGAGTGCAGTTGCTGTGAGACATGGGGCCTCATCTTGTTCCTGGCTGCTTTCCAATGCCTGGGAGAAAGCTGTTTGTGAGTTAAGCACATCCTTCATGCAAACACTAGCTTATAAGCCTGTGACTCATCTGGATGAATTAATTTCCAAGTCCCTTTGTCCCCACTTGCCATCATAGATCTTCCAACTCCAGGTGCATTGTAATAGCACTCCTCTGTCTTCATGGATGGATCTTGCTAAAGAGTGATGAGACCAGGTCTCAACACCAGATTTCAAAACAGACAGAAAACCAAAGCTGAGTTCACAATTTCACTAAGATGGAAAAGTGCTGATCCAGCACATGGTCTCTGGGCAGAAGACTGGTGGTGTTAGGGAAGGCTGCCAGGAAGTGTGGAGTTCAGAGACTGGCAAACTTTCAGACTCAGATAAATGGGCAGAAACAAGACTATTTTCTGAGCCTGCCATTGGCTGGTTGACTTTCAGAGGTATGCATTTAAGGGAAGCCCATCTCAATTTGCAGACTTCAAGAAGTGAAGCATCATACTGGTTGAATGGTTCATATGCCCCTGAAGGAAGGTGATGGCCCATGAAAAGGTGTAAGAGTGACTGCTTCTTATCCTGACCACAGGAAAATCATTTCTCTCTTTGGAAATGTTTTTTATTCTTATCTATCTCTTCTAGGACTCATTCAGACAGAGGCACAAAAGAGACCACAAGGACTATCTAGATCTTCACCACAGCCAATAATTGTCCTCAAAGGTGATGTTTATTTGTGAATATCTGATTGCATGTTGATAGCTGGGATTTCATTCTGTTTCCATGGTTGGAGAAATAGTTGGATGATAATCAGACAATGAATTCTCACAATGACAATATGGGACAGCAGGACTAGAGGATGCATCCAAGTTGGTAGAGTGGTCCCCTACCATGCCTGAACCCTGGTTTGCTGGTTAGTTTTATGTAAACTTGACATAAGCCAGAATCTTTGGGGGAAGAGGGAACCTCAATTTAGAAAATACTCCTAGCAGATTAGCCTGTGGGCAAGACCATTGTACATTTTCTTTATTGGTGATTGATATGAGAGGGTCCAGCTCACTGTGGGAAGTACCACCCCTGGGCTTGTGGTCCTGGGTGCAATAAGAAAGCAGGCTGAGCAAGCCCAGAGGAGCAAGCCAGTAAGTAGCATTCTTCCATGGCCTCTGTATCATTCAGTTCCTGCCTTCAGGTTCCTGCCTTGAGTTCCTGTCCCGACTTCCATGGATAATAAACTACAGGATGAAAACTGAAATAAACCCTTTCCTCCACAAGTTGTTTTTGGACCTAGTATTTATCAATAGAAGTTAGGCAATAGAAAGCTTAACTAGAACACTGAGTTACATCCCCTGTACCTCCCACAAGTCAGATGTGCTGATGTACTCTTATGGTCCCAGAACTCAGGAGGTAGAGGCAGGAAGATTAGAAGTTCAAGACCAACCTTTGATCAATAATAAGCTTGAAGCCATCCTTGGATACATGCATTCGTGTACACACACACACACACACACACACACACACACACACACAGAGACAATAATTTTAAGTAACTAAACACTTAGAAATGCATTAAAATATTGAGCATTAAAATATTGTTTGCAATATGGATTTCTTTTTTCCCTTTTTTGCAATATGGATTTCTTGTCTGTGATAAGATACTGATATGATCTGGATGTAAAATATCCCCCACAGGATCATGCATTTTCATACTTAATCCCCAGCTGTTGGTGCTATTTTGGGAGACCATGGAACTTTTGGTGGCTTGGTGCCTAGATTATATGTCTAATAAGCTGCCAAAGATTGATCCTGATGCATAAACAACCAAGGGTTTCAGTTCTGATCAGCTAAGATCAGAACAAGTGCCCACCACCAGAGGCAGAACTGCTCCAGTCTCTATGCATACCATGGCGTGGACTGGTCCCTCTAATCCGGTGCTTCTCAACCTTCCCAATGCTGCAACCCTTAAACACAGTCCCTCACGTTGTGGTGACCCCAACCATTAAGATTATTTTGTTCTACTTCATAACTGTAATTTTGCTACTGTTATGAATGGTAATGTAAATATATTTGGAGATAGAGATTTGTCCAAGTGGTCATGATCTACAGGTTGAGAACCCAGCTCTAAACTCTGAGCTAAAAACAAATCATCCCTCTCTTAAATTGCATCTGTAGGCATTTTGTTACAGAGCAGAGAAAAGTAACCAATGTGGAGGTGTTTGAAGGCTGATTCACTTCACCCTTTCTTTAAGGCAGTAAGCATGGGGTCTTCTTGAAAAGGTGGGTTTTCACTGGCAAAAAATCTTAATGCATTGGAGTTCTTATCCCCAGATGTTAGCCTCACATGTTCATGTTTGTATAAAAATTAAAGTACATGTAATGTCACTGTAGACAGCTGTATCCCATTGCTCAGATACTTCGTTGGCCATGAAGTCTCCGGTCCATAGGGATCTTCCAAATGATTTCAAGACAATAACTTCTTGTTTATAAGATAACTCTTATCTAGATGGCTCTGCTTTGATCATGCAGAGGAGCTTTGCTGTTTGTTATTGTTTGTTTTTCTGAGAGTATATCTCTTTTATTAACTGTGTAACATTATATCACATAGTTTAAAGACGAATTTTTCCTAGTTATGATCTGCAAATACCGGTTGCACTCATTACATGACCTTATGTTTTTCTTTTGTTCTCATTGGTCTTACATTTTTTATAATATAACACCAATACTCACTCACTTTAAAGTATAATCTCTTTTGTTTTCAATTTTTATTTGTGTTTTTGTATATGTATGCATGCTCATATGTGTGCTGCCATGTATACAAATGTGAGTACAAAGGCTGAGGATAACCTCAGGTGTTCATTCCTCATGCTCCATCCACTTTGATCTTCTTAGACAGGTTCTCTCACTGGTGGAGGGCTTCTAGTGTTTTGGGGATTGAACTCAGGTCCTCATGCTTGCAAGGCTAACACTTTCCCAACTGAGTCATCTTCTCATCCCTGCAATATGTTTTCTACTTAAAATGTTTTGTTTTGGGTTTCTTTTGGGGGGTCTGGGTTATGTATCTCTTCTTCCTCCCCCGCCTCTGCTTGACCCTCCCCTCATTTTCCTCTCTGTAACCCTACTTATTTTAAGCATGTGTCCCCCACCTGACCTTCTGACAGGTAAATGATTGAATTGCTTGTCTGAGGGTGATAGTCCAGGGCAGTGTCTCACAGAGCTGGGACTTCTGTAGTGACATTTACCTGTTCTCTAAAGCTCGTAACAACTCTTTTATTAGACCCCACCATTTGGATCTAGACTGGGGTTTTGTCTTGACTTTATAATTTTTTCCAGTCCAGAAGTTTTACAATCTGCTTGCACATTTCCTGATAAAACCTTGAAGGAAGTCAAATAGAGTAGGGAGACAGAGTTCCAGAAGGCTACAAAGCTGACAGATTGCCAGGTAGGCTTCTGTTCAAAGGCCTGGGCATATCAACTAAGAACAACTTTTCCTTGTCTTGTCACAAGTTCCCCACAATGATACTGTTATTCTTCTATTTTTGGTTGTGAGCCTAGCCTTTAATAGCTGAGCTATCCCTCCAGCCTGATACTGTTATTCAAAATCACAAGTTTCCCCTTTATGGAGAGTTTTAAAAATGCCCTTCTAGAAGAAGCAAAGGTCTTTCAAAAGGAAGTTGAGACTCTGATATATACAAAGTCATGAAAAATGAAACACTTCAGTCAGTCAAGTCTTTGCCAACAGTGTCTTGTGTGTAAGGCGAGGCTGTGTAGTGAGCAACTCTGCAATTCTTAATTCCAAAGTTCTCAATAAATTCATGGGACAAGACTGCATCCAGCAAAAATTTTAGGGAATCTGAGGCAAAGACTTTGTGTCTAGTTTGGGATAGTGTTATCAATTTTTAATTTACAATTTAAAAATGTGTGTGTGTGTGTGTGTGTGTGTGTGTGTGTGTGTGTGTGTGTATGTGGTACACTTTATACATTCAGAAGCCTGTGGAGGTCAGAAGAGGTAACATCTCCTGGAACTGGAGTCATAGACAGTTGTGAGCCACCACACAGGTGTTTTGAACTAAACCCCAAGTCCTCTACAAGAGAAGTAAGTGTTCTTAACTGCTAAACCATCTCTTTAGGATATGCTGCCCTTTTTAAATTGAGACTAAAGGATCTCACCATGTAGCTCTGGCTGGCCTGGAACTTACTATGTAGACCAGGCTGATCTTGAATTCACAATGATCTGCCTGCCTCTGCCTCATGATTACTGGGCTTAAAAGGTGTATCTCACCATACCCAATACTTCCAAAAAAGAAAGAGACAAAAAACCAAAAACCAAACCTTTGAAATGGGGTTCCATGTAGACTAGACTGGCCTCAGACTCACTATGCAGCCCAGAATGACTCTAATTTCTTCTCCTCACCTCTGATCCCTGGATGACAGGCAGGCATGCACCACCATACCCAGTTGACATGATGCTGAGGCTTAAACCCAGGGCCTTGTGAGTGTTAGGGAAGTATCTACCAATGGAGCCTTATCCTCAGCCCCACTCCGCTTGTTTTTTATAGGCCACTTTCTTGTATGTTCAACAGAGATAGCAAAAAAGACAATAGAAACATCTGATCCAAGACTTTCTACAGAGAGAATAACAACAGCAAAAGCAAAGCAAACAGCATAGTGAGAAGATTCATGGTAAGAATATTTACCAAAAGAGATACTTTTCCAAAACATGTCTAGTAACTTTATGGAAGACCTAAGTATAACTCTTAACCAAACTGTATTTCTAAGCCAAAAGTTATGCTTTTTTTGTTTTGTTTTTGTTTTTGTTTTTCTGAGACTGGGTTTCTCTGTATTGTTTTGGAACCTGTCCTGGAACTCGCTCTGTAGACCTGGCTGGTCTCAAACTCACAGAAATCTGCCTGCCTCGGCCTCCTGAGTGCTGGGATTAAAGGCGTGCGCCACCAATGCCCAGCCAAAAGTTATGCTTAATATATACAATTTACGTACTTGTGTTATAGAATGACTGAGAATCAGCAGTGGCACTTCAACTTTAACATGGTGTGACTGAGGAACAAATGGAATCTGCGCAAAGGGGACCAGAGGAGTCCATGTGTTGGTGTAACAATTTCCTGGAATATTATTACCAAGACAGTCTTCAAAATGATGTGATTGAATTCATCTGTAGACGAATTAAAGGGATTTCAAGATGCAAAGCCAAAGTCGAGTTTAATCAAGGGAGGGCTATGTTGTAAAGCGCTGCTTCCAGAGGAACAGTCTGCTGGTACCATTTAAGCTTTGGGGAAGCATCGAGTCCAGAGATTGGAAGGCTTTTATAGATGTTGACACGGTTACTCTGGGACACTGGCCTTGATTGGTTGGCACTCAGTGATATGTTTAGGAAGTAAAACAGCTAGCTAATTTTTTAGAAGTGACACTTGACACTGATTGGTTTGCTTGCAAAAGTAGGCTCCTCGAAGCAAGCTGTTGATTGAGTGGACAAGTTTAAAACCAGTTTTGATGACCGCTTATGACCACAATTACCTAACATTCTTTTAAGTTGTTGGGAACTCATTCCTATTTATGCTCAACCTTGACTAATATACCAATCTCAGTCTAGGTCTGCTCTCTTTCTTATCTTTCTTTCAAACATTCATTTCTTCAACAGTGCTCCATCACCTCCCCTCCTTTCTCTTCTCTTTGGTTTCTTCCTTCCTCTTCCTCCCTCCCTCTCTTCCTTCTTTCTTTCCTCTTTAACTTCCTTGCCTTTCCTTCTCTGTCCCTTTCATCTCTTCCCTCCCTCCCTCCCTCCCTCCCTCCCTTCCTCCCTACTTCCCTCCCTCCCCTTCCTCTCTCCTCCCTCCTCCCTCCCTCCCTCCTCTCCCTCCCTCCTCTTTCCTTTCCTTCCTCCTTTCTTTTTGACAGGGTCTCACTCATAGTCCAGGCTAACCTTGAACTTGCAGTCTTCTTGGCTCAGCCTCTAGGGTGTTGACACTGTAGACATGCACCACTCCAGCTGGCTTCCTACTCCTTTCCAACTCCCTGGTTCTTTTTTTCAATATCATTAAACATGATGTGTGGCTGATGTACCCAACAGAGGGGATGAGGTAATACCATGTGCATAGCAAATATACTATCCTTTTGTTTGCTTCCACTTTGAAATGTTTAACAGACACATAAACTGGTATGTATTTTTAATACTGCACATCGTAGCACATGCAGACACTGTGTATTGTTGAAGTTAGGGTATGCATAGCTGTCTCATCAGACACATACCATTTCTCTGAGGCCAGACAGTTCTCAGCCCATTCTCATAGATTTTTAAAATACATAGCACATCATCACTGTCTATAGTCACCCCGAGGCAGTAGACATGAGAGCTTCTTTCTCCCATCTAATTGTGTCTTTGTTCCCATGGACAACTTTCCCCCATTCTTCTCCTCTGAGAATCATGTTCCCACTCTCAATTCTACATGGTCACCTTTTAAAATTTCTGCTATTGGTGAGATTATGTTGTATGTGTCTGGTTTATTTCACTTAATCTCTCCTGTTTCTATTCATTTTGTTGCAAATGATGATTCCCCTATTCTTATGGCCAAATAAAATTCCAAGGTGTGTTGTGGGATAATCTTTTTCTACACTGTGAAGATACATCTCTGCCAAGGCACCTTCTGATTGATTTAATAAAGAGCTGAATGGCCAATACCGAGGTGGGAGAGGATAAGCAGGACTTGCAGGCAGAGATAGGAACTCTGGGAGTGGTAGAGATAGGAACTCTGGGAAGAAGAATTCACCAGTGAGAGGTAGAGCAAGTCAGACACACAATATAGAGGAGAGGTAATGAGCCACATGGCAGAATGTAGATGAATTATAAACAGGTTAATTTAAGTTTTAAGAGCTCTTTGGGAACAAGCCTAAGGTAAGGCCAAGCTTGCATAACTAATAAGTCTCCATGTCATTATTTGGGAGCTGGCAGCCTGAAGAAAGTCTGACTACACTGGCACATACATACTACATTTTTTCTTTATCCCTCACCAGTCTGTGCATACTCAGATTGCTTCCACCTCTTGGTAATCATGAATAGTGTTCCTATGAACATGAGTGTGTAAGTACTTTGTGAAATACTGCTATCATTCCCTTATATACCTGGTAGTGGGATTTCTAGGCAAGGTTTCATACCGTTTTTTTTTTTTTTTTTAACTAACTTACACTCCAATAGTAGTCAAGGCTTCCTCTTCTCCATGTCTTCCCCAACACCTGTTAGCTTCTCTAATTTTAGTAGCAGTCATTCTTTTTTTGAAAATTGTTTCATTTACTTTGATTTATTTATTTTTATTATATATAAATTACATTTATAAAATATATATATATATATATAATATATATATATATATATACTATGTTTTGTCTGCATGCATGCCTGTGTACCACATGTATGCTTAGTGCCTGTAGAGGCCAGAAGAGGAAGTGGATTTTCTGGAACGTTGGGTGATAGGAACTGAACCCAGCTCTTCTGGGGGCTCTTACACACTGAGACATTTCTCCAGCCCCAAATTCTTATTTGTCTATAATGAAGTTCACAAAGGATATCCAAAATCTTCCCAATACATACCCTCACCCCTCCCTTCATGCTAGCCACAGTCTAAATCAACTGTACACATGGCTCTCTAATTGCACAACACCTTCCTTGATATGTATGTTAAATAGTAATGCATTGCTCACTTTCATGATGAAACTTTAATTTTGAAAGCACAAGCCTAAGAAGATGTATTTGCATGATATCAGTTTATTCTCTCAGTAAATCAGGACTGAGTTTGATACAAAGAACTCATTACTGCCAGCTTCTTTCCCAGGCACTTCTGTGGGCAGTTTATATACCAGGAAAAGAAACAGTTGTTTCCCTTTAAAAGCCTAGTGCTGTGGGAATCTCCTGGAATCTATGAGTGTGACCCTAGTGAGGCCTCCTGGTAATGGTGGATACTAAGTCTGAACTGGCCATCTTTTGTAGCCAAGCAAAGCTTTCAGTAGTGGGACTGGGTTGCATTTAGTTGAGTTGTTGCCCACGGGAGTCCTGTGGAGATCCCTAAACAACCCAGGCTGATGCTAGGGCAGAGGGTCACTCTCCAAAAATGACAGCGGTGCTCCACATAGTTCATTGAATGTACAGAGGTTGAGTTGGTGCCTGCCTGGAGCCTTCACATCTACATTCTAGTCTCTTTGGAGCAGAAAGGTACTCTTCAGGCTACAGAAAGAAAAATCTAGACACCAACCCAGTCACAAAACCCTAGACCTACAATCTATCCTGTCTGTAAGATGTGCTGGGGCAATGGTGGTACAGAACTTGTGGAAGTGGCCAACCAGTGACTGGTTTAATATGAGGCCCACACCATGAGAGGGAGCCCATGCCTGACACTGCCTGGATGGTCAGGAATGGGAGAATTGGATAGCACAGAGGATTGGTGTCTTGTCCAGTTGTCATCAGAGAGACTTTATCTGGCAGCAGAGGGGAGTGGGTGCAGAGACCCACAGCCAGACATCAGGTGGACTAAAAGAGTCTAAATTGGAGGTCTGTTCTGGTCCCTCTCTTTGGAGCTCGGGGAGGAAAGATTGTAGGAGTCTGAGGGGAGGACTCTAGGAGAACATTGCCCAATCAATCAACTAAGCAGGGCTCATTGGGGCGCCAGCGATTGAAACAGCAAGCACAGGGATTGCAAGGGTTTTCACCAGGCCCTCTGTGTGTATGTTTGTGGGACTTCTCACAGTGGGAGTGGGTGTGTCTCTGACTGTTTTGCCTGCTCTTGGGACTCTTTTCTTCCTATTGGGTTTCCTTGTCCAGTCTCAGTATGAGGATTTTTGTCTTGTCTTGTTGTATCTTGTTTTATCATGTTTGGTTGTTGTCTCTTAGAGGCCTGCTCTTTTCTGAAAGGAAATGGAGTGGGGAGATCATCTAGGGGGAGAGGGGAGGTGAGAGGGGCGCTGGGTGGAGTGGAAGGAGGGGAAAATGTGGTCAGGATGTATTGTATGAGAGAAGGATCTATTAAAGCAAAAAGTCCCAACGGAAACAGCGTTTTCGCTGTTTGAATTGTGTTTTGATCCAGATGTGGAAATGGGATTGGATACAAGAGGGCTCTCCGGATCTCAGACCATCAGAGCCTTTCAGGAGATAACAGTGGACTCCAGCACATCAGTCACAGCAGACTTACTCCTCTCTGCTCTGTCTTACCTGCAGGAACAAAGTGAGTGCTGTGCTTTCCACAGAAGGCTCAGATCTTTACTTGCGTACCTGTTAAGTTTAGGTTTCCCCCTCCCCAGCAATCCTGTCTTTCTGTATTCACTTTGCCAAAGAATATGGCAGCCAGCCTGGAAGAGTGAGTGTATGCTATGGGCCAACACAATGTTCACAGGGTTTGTTGAAAGACTCTATAAAATTTTTTAAAAGGAAAAATAAAGTAGGAAGAGTTAAAAAGTTCAATAGTAGAGAAGCATATTAATTTGCTGTAATATTTTATTTGTATTCTGACAAAGCTTGCCTGGAGATCAGAGGGTGGAGCTAGCCACTAGTTAACCATAGAGGTCTAGGGGTCTGTACAGACAGACGGAAGTGATAAGGCTGGGTGGAGAGAGGAAGTGATAAGGCGGGGTGGAGACAGGAGCTTGGCCCTTTTCAGTCTGAGTCGCCAGAGAGGTAAAAGGTGACTGTGGTTGCTTTCTTCTCCGATCTTCTAGATTGTTACCCCAATATCTGACTCTGAGTTTTTATTTTTTAGACTAATTATGATCACACATCATTAATTATTATGAATCTTCTTCAAAGACTATGCTAGTAAAGACTTAGTGTCAACATGAGCAATTTATAAGTTATAGTCATAACGATGTGTATGTTATTAGAGCCATATGAATATATTCTCACTTAGGAGCAAAGGCTGGGAGGTAGTGGACAAAGACAGAAATATTTTAGGCCTTAGTTGAAAGGAAAGTGATTATATTTGGCAATGGCCCATTTTCAAAGTTCTGTAATAGTACAAGTTTTTATTTATTTATATTATTTTAAAATGTGTGTGTGATGTACACATATGTGATGCATGCATGTGTACACATGTGTGGCAGCCATGGATTGCCTTCCTCTATAGCCTTTTCACCTTATTTTCTTGGACAAGATCAGCCACTGAAACTAACTCACAGAGTAGCTAGACTAGAGGGCCAGAAAGCCTCCAGATCCTGTCTCTACCTCCCCAGGGATGAGATTACAAGTACATTGACTTTTTATGTGGTGGTTGGGGATTTGAACTCAGGTTCTCATGTTTGTATAGCAAGCACTTTCCCAATGAAACCCTTTGTAGTATAAAAATCAGCAATATACCAATGTAGCTAGTCCTGTGTCATGTGACAGCATGATTTGGGAGTCAGGAAATGCCATTAACTAGCAGTTCAAATATGAGGAATCCATGGCTTTCCCATCTCTCCTTTTCCATCTACAATGCGAAGATGCTGAGAAAGTCAATTTTAAGTTGATGGATGTGTTTAAGTTCTGTCCCCTGTTGTAGATTTAACTTAATGTTTGGAAATGTTTTAAGGTGTTTAAGAATAGTAAATATTCACCAAGTTTAAGGGCTTTTGTCCAGTAATTAAACTCTCAGGCCTTCATCTAGAACTCATAAAAAAGGGTTAAATAAAATAAAAAAATAATAAATTGATCTCGGCTCAAACCCAGTCTTTGTATCTTTAGTACAAAAGCTTTGGTTTACTTACTTTTCAGGACAGCTCATTCTTTCAACTGCTGCTAATTATGTCATTAATCACACAGCCAAATACTTACCAAAGATGGAGGGGCTGGGATTGTCCAAGAGTGATCAAATATAATGATAAAAATAACAGGAAATTTGACCGAAGTCTTCTAATTGTTAATTCATATTCTAACTTTGTATGCTGAGAAGTCAGGAGGTTAGGTTCCCAGCAACATGACCACCGAGGGAACCTCCCCCAAAGGAGCTCCCGTGGACTTGGGATATTTCTACAACAGTTTGTTTGGTCTCCCAAATTTAGTTCCTTTTGTAGGTTACCCTTTTTATACCCTTCCTGTGGACAAAAGTCAAGTCCACCTGGGAACCAAGGTGAAGTGTTAACCTAATTAATCTTTATCAATAAAAAAATTGGGTGTCAGGTATCGGGGTAAGAACTTGAAAGATCAGAGAAGCAGGGAGCAGCCACCAGTAGCTTTCTACCTCTACCATTCCTCAGTCCAAAAGGGCCGAGATCCCCTCTCTGCCCCACCTTACTTCCTGATGCCTCTCTATCTACAGTCCTCCAAACCTCTATGGTTAATCTAGGTCAGCTAGTGGCTAGATCTACCCTCAGACTCCAAGCAAGTTTTATTTGTTGGAACACAATCAAAATATCATACAACACCAAGGTCTAGCAGAGGACTTGTGGTCACATGGGCAAATATCACTGCCTTCGCTGGGCATCATGGTCTACTCATGAAATCCTTGTCCTGTCTTTATGGCATAAAGGAATCTAAGCCTTAGTGTGCTTATGTGGCATCTGGGATCTGATAGCAAGTATTCAAACCTTTCTCAGTTTGCAGATTTTAAGAATCCTTGATAACCAGGTATGGCAGCAGCTGCCTGTAATCACATGGGATGGAGGACTAAGAAAGAAGACCAGAAGTTCAAGGCACACCTCAGGAAGGTAGCAAGTCAGGGGTCAGCCTGGGCTACATGAGACCTCGTCTCAAGCAGAAAAAGAATCTTTACAATACTATTGTTTGGTGCCTTCATCTTCTTTCCCAAATGACTCTCATAAGTCCAACTTTCCTACTAACTCTTTTAGCTATAGGGTCCTATATGTAAGATAGCATGGGCCTAACATGCTACAAGTTTGACAAAAAAGTAGTGTGTCATGGAAAATGGAAAAAATGCAGAGTATTTATCGAGTGGCTCTGGGAGCCAGCGACTGTTCTCAGAACTTGAAATAACATTATTTCCTTTCATCCTTTGAAAATGTTTTGCAGTCATCTCGGATTCCAGAGGTAGGGGTGAGGGGGGACAATGGTGTTATTAATAGGCAGTACGTAACAGAGTTGCTGTGGAGAGGCCAGACCAACATCCAATCTGGATTGTGGATGGAGTGGTGCCTTTGACGAGTGGCTGTTGGAGACCGGCTCTGCTGAGGTGCTGTGGCTCTGATGTCAATAGACAGCTCATGTTTCTGCTCCACCAGCTGCTGGTGATACAGGAAGGGAGGATGGGATTGTCAGCTTCCTGGCAAGGGGCATCTCTATAAACCCATGTAGGTTCCTCTACCTTTTATTTAGATTCCAGGGTTTGGACTCAGGTTGTCAGGCTTCCCGGAAAGTGCCTTTCCCCAGGAAGCCATCTTGCTAGCCCTAAAAGTCTGAGATTTGACCATAAGATTACCCCCAACTTTCCATCTCCCATCTGTAAGACTGCACCAGCAGACTCCCGTATAGCAGTGAGTAGCTGAAAGAGCTGCAAGGCACCTGCCCTAAGAAGATACTCTCAGGGAAAACAAGACAACAAAGGAGATTAAAAACAAGGACACCAAGGCAAACTGAAGACTTCAGCCCCACAGCTACTGCAAACAGTAAGCACAGTGTGACTCCTCACGTAAACACAAAAGGCCTGAAGGCTCAGTTCCTATGTCTCTAGTATATTATGTACGTCTTTCAATAAAAAATACAAGATACACTAAAGACATGGGGTTGTAGGGGGTGACACATTTTAAAGAGACAAAGTAAACTAAAGATCCAGATTAGGATGTGATGTAGTTTCTATGAGCCAACGTGGAGTTTTTTATAACTCTCTTTTCGATGTTAGGGTTTGTAATGGGAGAAGTAAACAGCACTCATGCATGGGGGAGGGGGCAGTATAAGGATGTAAACCACTAAAATGTCTAAGGGAAATGTTAAGAATTTAAAACACTGAAACAGAAAGGAAGTTTTTGATGGCATCCTTGATAAACAGAGCATCACTAAAAAAAAACATCAGAAGTCCTCTCAAGCTGAAATGCAAAGGAAAGAAAATAATGAAGGGAAAAACCCAGGGCAGAAGATCCAGGAACAGTGGGACAGCTCCAGAATGGGTAATGTGAGTGACTGACCTGCTAGGAGAGACAGAAAGAGGTGGTGCTCGTGAGATATTTGTGGGGAATGGGTAAATGTTTGATGAAAAGGAACAACAGATACCAAAGATCAGATGTGTGAAACGACTGAAGACAACAAAGGATAAGAGGAAATTGTTGTTAGGGTTTCACTTATACCCCTTACTGCTTGTTGCAAAGGTTGTCAGAATCGGTGCAGAGGCAGTTTTGTGAAGCCCTAAAAATAATCGTATAAAGGAAGGTCATGAAGGAGGGGTTTATTTTTCTTCGTGACAGGATTTCTCTGTGTAGCCTTGGCTCACCTGGAACTCACTGTGACGACATAGCAATAACGACTTCACAGAAGACCTGCAGAACCGTGACCTTTATATGTAGGTCACCAGACCTTCTGTGAAGACATTGCCCAGCAATCTCTGCTTAGACTTGAACTAGGGCCACCCTTTCTATTGATCCCTGTAGCCAAGGATTGTTGTTTTGAAACACCTCATGTGATATTTCCCATTTCACCTTTAAAAACTTCCTCTTGCCTCAGCCTCCTTGGGCATGCCCATGGTTTGCTATGGCACACATGTTGCCATTTCTTGGCTGTTCCCAAATAAATATTACCCTTTTGTGAACCTCTTCTCTGTTACTCCAGGGTGATGTCAACAGTGTGGATCAGCATAATGTTACTAGAAAGTGGATTCAGTCTGCTTCATGACACGTGGCAGTAGTCCTAGCACATGGGGGACAGAGGTGGGACAGTCAAGGAGTCAAGGTTATTGTTGGATGCATAGTAAGTCTGAAGTCACCCTGGGCTACATGAGACCATGAGATTCTGTCTCAGAAAAAAAAAAGTGGGTTATAGTTAGTTATAATTCATACTACATACACACAGACTAAGCAAATGATGAGAAAAATTATAAATATAATTGATATGCTAAGAGGGAAGAGAAAAATAGTCACATAAATGCTTAATTAAAACCTGAGACTGGGGGAAAAGAGAAAAGGAGAGGGGGTGGGGGAAATGTCAAACACAAGAAACAGAAAACAGTTCAAACAGGTGCATGCTTGAAAGAGTCTTGGCATTTCCATTCAATGGTCATCTTCAGCAGTACAAAGGAACAGACCATTGATGTGGGAAATGGCATGGATACACTGCATAGCACCTGTGTAACAGGAACCATACCTACCAAAAAGAATACTCTGCTTTTCCATGCACATAAAATCCCGTAAGTGCAAAGTCATTTACCATAGCGATTTCTTTTACAGTTATTATAAAGTGAAAATTGGAGATAAAAATTAAAGATAAAAACCTGAGATAACCACAGGTGACCATGACACATTGCTACTGTTCACTTCCTGTCTTGAAAAGGCCACTTAACTTCCTGGTCCTGCCTTTTCCTCTCCTGAGGGCCTTTCTTTCCCTTGACCCAAGTCAGCCAGGGAACTCCATGATCCATTCCAGCTGAATGTGAACCATGCCTCTTGAACCAACACTCTACTCCTTTGGACATCTGACCTCAACATAGACAAAATTCCTATAACAATTTATAGTACTAGAAAGCAGATGATCAGCTTCTTGCACTGGGAGATAGGCAGTAAAAGGAGGAGGAAGACAAGGATCACTATGAAGCATCAAGAAGTTGTTTGGAGCAATCGGTTCATCATCTTGTAGAGGACCCAGGCTCAGTTCCCAGCACTCATATTAAGTAGCTCACAACCACCTGTAACTGCAGCTCCTGGTGGATCTGGCTCCCTCTTCTGGCCTCTGTGGCCAACTGCATACATGTGGTGTACATACAGACATATGGGTACATACACATATGTAAAAATAAATTTATGAAAAAATATTAAAGGGTGGGATGGGGAAAAAGGGTGCTGATGTTTCTTGCTGGGCTGCAGGGGCCTGTAGCTTCTTGGAATAAAGCACAATCTTGTCTCTGTGGTTTAAATGTCTTAATATGCTCAAAGAAAACCTTCTAGACAACAAAGTAATATGCCAGTTTAAATGAATTTTGTTACCTCATTTTGCAAAGACAATTCATTTAACTCTGCAAATATGAGCTTTGGTGTGACTTGAACTTTTCTAAAAGATGACTTGAGTCTGATTTTTCTTTTACATGTCACCTCAGCAATTCACAGTGACTCCCAGGGCATAGGTGAGAATACCAGATTTGGGCAAAGCATCTTGAAATACAAGGGAAAGGTGGTCTGTAGGTGATCTCCATGATATTAAGGCAAGAGAAATACAGAAGAGTAAAAGGTGTCCAAATTTGTTCAGGCATATGCAACTTTAAGTCCCTGGGACCGATGCAGCCACATTCTACCAAGGCTAGCTATAAATGCAAGACAGTAAACCTACTGAGAACATGACTGTGATAACTCGGTTGTGCACTTCTTGAGTATGAATGCTGTAGAAGATAGTGCCATTTTGCAATGTCTACACATTGACTAGGTGGTCCATTAAGGTACCACTTTCCCAGTCAATCTGTGAATACCCTGTCACTAGTTGGAAGTATTCTCAGTTGAATTCTGGTCTTCAAAGAGTATCTTCTGCCCCTAGAGTTGTAAAGTCAACATAAAACAAACAGGAAATTAATCTGAAATCTCCTACTGTGCTTATAAATCCAGCTTTTATGATTTTTTTGGTGTGGGCATAGCAAAATTTTATTAGCTGTGAATCTTATCATGGGCTTATAACAGCCATGACATCAGTTTGAAAGAAGGTCTCACTCTACTCAAACTGGCTTTTGGGGACATTAGTGGATGCATGACTTTTCTCATTGTTACTGAATGCCTCAGCAAAACAACTGGAGGACTCCTGGCTCTGTGGTACAGACCATCATGGTGGGAAATCTCGGAGGCAGGAGCTTGAAGCAGCAGTTCCCATTGTGTCGTCATTCAGGAAGCAGAGAGATGAATGTTGGTGCTAAAGCCCATTTTCTCCTTTCCATTTGGATCCCAGCCTGAGGAGGTTGCTTCCCTCACTTTGGTTATATAAGTAGTTTGAGATGGACAGGCTGAACTATAGGAGACACTATTTCAAAAAGAAAAAAGCAAAAAAGAAAGAAAAAAGAATACAGAATTTTGGATTACCCAAGATGGTCTAACAAGGTGAGAGCCACGAACAATCCCTGGAGCAATCCACTAGAGGGCAGTAAGTACAAACCAAATTTAACTTTGCCCCTGGAAAAGACTAATGGTATGGCAAAAAAAAAAAAAATAATATATATATATATATATATATTATATATACAAATATGGTTTGCTAAATGTAATTCAAATTTATTCAGTGATGAGAAATAAATGTGTGCAAAATGTCTCTCTTTTTGGAATTAGTGATGTGGGAGTCCACGAGGCTAAAAGACAAAAGAATTAATTCTGGTTTTAGCTCTTATAGTAATGTGATTTGAAACAATGTAATATTTGCCATTCTGATACACTCTTAAGATATGACATTGCTGCACAAAACAATACTGGAATTCCATAGTTCAGTTATTTACTTTTTTATTATATTTCAGTCTTTTAGAAATCCTTCCAAACTACAGTCTTGGGCTTTAGGTCAACCATAACTTTAATTGACGGAGATTCTGGTTTAGAAGTACCCAACAGGATTTCTTGGAGAGTTTAGGACATTCAAATATATTAACTCACCTTTTGGGAGGAAATTACCTAATAAAGTGACATGCTTACATAAAGCAAGGACAGAGACAGTATCACTATCTAGAATAAGGACTAGTTATACCTCAACCACTAGTGCAAAGAAAACAGAAACCCCACAACAACATGTCACAGACTAAGTTGTTTTCACTTTTTACTTTCATCTTAGGAGACCTCTAAAGTCACGAAAAGTTTATACATTAAAAACAACAGGAGCCAGCCTGTTAATCCCAAACTTTAATCCTTTAAACCCGACGCTGTAGAGGCAGAGGCAAGCAGATCTCTGTGAGTTTGAGGCCAGTCTGATCTACAGAGTGAGTTCTTGAACAGCCAGGATTACACAGAGAAACCCTGTCTTGGAAAACCAAAAACCAAGCAAGCAAACAAATAAAAATGAAAACAAAACAAACAGAAACCAAAACCACCACCACCATCACCACCAAAAACAATTGGCTTGAAGGTCCAGAATTCTGTAAATAGGGAAAAGGGCATAAGTCAGACAAGAGCTACTCATGAGGCCCACAGCAGTAAGTTTTTGGAAGCAGGTGGTTTAGACTATGTCAATAACTTTCCAATGGTCGCTGCTGTGAATCCTCACCACAGTAACCTGTATTCAGTTTGAGATGTATCAGAAACAAAAACTCTTTTCTAAATAGCATTTTTTTTCACCAGCACCCATAGTTAAAACTACCAAGTCAAGTAGCAACAGAAACCATTTCAGTTTGATAATGTTGCCACACTTACACTGTATTGTATACTTTGATGTCTTCTACCCCTGCTTTGGATATGTTTTCCACTTACATGAATGCTTGGTAGTGAGTGTGAGGGATGCAGGAAACTCATCCTCAAGACACAGGAAAGCTTATCAGAAGCTGAGGTGGAACACTGTTTTGGGTGCTCTCCAGACTGCTGGCCCTGGCAGCTTAGCTTGACCTGAGTTAGTGAAATTGAGGTTCTGGACCCTGTGAGCCTGAGGTGGGTCAGCGTTCTCCTCAGTCTCAGACAGATGTCATACATCACTTCTTTTTCTGATGAAGTGACGAATATGATTTCAAACTCGTAGCCATTTTCAGACAAGTTGCAAGATCTCATCACTTTTGGATGAGCATTTCATTTTGTTCAGGCAGGGTCTCATGTAACTTAAGCTGACTTTTAACTCCTTATGAAGCTGAGGATGGCCTTGAACTTCTTATCCACCTCCCAGTATTGAAATTACAGGTGTGAATTAATAGGACTTAAGGTTGTGCAATTCTGGTGATAGAAGCCAGGGGTTTCTTGTACATGTCAGGCAAGCACTGGACCAACTGAGCTAGACCCCCATTCCAGGCAAGCATTTTAATGATGTCCTGCATTCAGACCCTGCCTTCTCTTTATTCTGTGCCTCATCTGCATGATGGGGAGAGTTGTTCCTCCTATTCAAGGCTACTCTCCGAATGAAACAAGTTAAAATTTGTAAAGCTATTATAACTGCTACTTAAATATTAAAAATGATTTCCACATCTTTATTGGATTCCCAGCACACAGATCTTAGGAAATGAGTGGAGTCCCTACTTGAAGACATTTCTTGCTGACTTTTTATTAAAAATGATTGAATTACGTTATTTATGTGTGTTGGGATGACGTCACGCCGGAGGAAGGCTTATGGGGATTTTCCCTCTCCATCATGTAGCTGTCACAATCCTCACTAGACTCGAATTCAGGCGACGAGGCATAGCTCAAAGCACCTTTTACCTACTCAGCAATCTTTCCAGACTTTGGCCTTTCTTACCAACATCTTAATGCTATATAAGTAACTAACACTGTGAGTCTCAAAAGATAACCATGGAATGAACGAACTTTTTATATGAGGCTGGTCTAATACTGCATGACATTAACTATCTTCCAGTTCGAGTGTATGATACACATGAAATATAATTGCTGTCTATAGTGGGAAACAATGCCCAATACTACCCCATCACTCAATGGGAATTTCAAGGTGTTTGCCCATTCAAAAAGAAGTTACAACGGTTACTGTGATAATCCAGGATCATCTCTGACAGATTGGTTTGAAGCAAAGACCTGATTAGAAAAATGAAGACGTGTTTATTTTGTGCAAACGGCTGCCAGTGCCCAAGAGCCAACAGGCTGTGAGTAGTGTGCCAGGATAAGGCTACTCTCAGGATCCAAGAGTTGGGAGTGTCTCAAAGACAAGTGACCTTGAAGGTTCAAAAGCCAAGAGTCTGTGAGTGTTCCTGGACTAAGAGTCAAGACTGTCTGCAAATGTCCCAGGGCCAAGAGTGTGTGTATCACGAGGCCAAACGACCTTCAGTGTCCATGACCTCACGGAATCTGGGCTCAGAGGAGCAGCAGCGAGCCCAGTAGCAGCTCGCCCTGGCCCAGCGGCCGTCCACGCTCCAGCCCGCGGCCCTTGCTCTCCGCCTTGATGCGCACTGACAGGCGGCGCAGCTGCTCCTCCGAGAGTCCGTCGAAGCAGCAGTCCTGGTCCAGGGCGGCCTTGCGGCTGCGGCGGAGAACACTGGCACGCTGCTGGCCCGATTGCTGCAGCACCAGGCTGAGGCGACAGCCCAGGGCGCGGGGTTCGAGTGCGGCGGCCAAGCCCTCTGCGCGCAGCAGGCGGAGGCGGAGACAGGCGCTGCGCGGACAGTACTCGGCGGCCAGGCGCAGCGTGCAGTCCCCGCGGCCCAGAGCCACGCTGGCCTCGGCTTGCAGGAGCTCGGGGCGTGGACTCGCAGGGACCGCGGACGAGCAAGAGGCGGCGCGCTCATGCTTGTCGCGGGAGGACGAGGAGCACGCGCCGGTCCGACCTCGAGGCATCCTCAGAGCGCGGCTCAGCAGCCCATCAGGGGCGCGCAGGAAGCAGCGTCTGCGGGGCACAGGAATAGGTGGCGGGACCGCGGCGGCATTTGGGTTGCGCGGCAAGGAGTCCGGGACTCGGCGCGGACTTCCGTAGGTTTGTGAGCGGTGGCGAAGCCCGGACACGAGGACTCTGGCACCTGGGTGGCCGAGGAAGAGCGACTCCTTTCGGCGTGTGTGCGGGCTCTCGAGCAGCGCGCAGAAGCCGTAGGCGGTGCGTGCGCGGGGCAGGTGCGGCAGCGAGAGCGCGGCCTGGGAGCGCGGGTCCCAGTCGGTGCGAGCTGCGTGGTCTTCTGTCTCCGAGTCTGCAGCCCAGGCATCGCTTAGCGCAGCCCAGGAGGTGCTAGGCTCCAGCCTTGGTGGGATGCAGAACTCTGGAATGCGGTCAGGAGTGAGCACGTTCATGCACGCAGCAGACGAATGAGCTTTGGTGCGGCGGGCTCGCCCTGGGAGAAACCCGTCTCGGTTCCTTAAGAGCTGCTCCAGACACCACATCTGGCCTCTGGTCCTGGAACCTGGTGATTCTCTGTTTGAGGCTGCCTGAAATATACAAAGGCACACCTGTCAGAGGCAGCCTGCATGAAAATGGGAATTTCTGTCCCCTTTTTTGACTTAGTCCTGTCCAGACCGTTACAAGGCAAAGTGCATCCCTCACTCCCGTTGCAAACTGTTTTTAGAGACTGAGAAGCAATCGTTTTATCACCCGCCCTGTCTCCAGTTGGCTGTCATGTAATTTGCAGCTTGCTGCAGTCTTCTCCATCCTCCCGAACTGGCCCTGTAACCTTTGTTTAGCCCCTGTCCCTGGTGCCAAAAGACACTTTGCTTTGTGCATTTGTGCATCCATTTCCTGACACCTCAGAAGTCTAATATCACTCCAGTCAACGGGAACACACACACACACACACACACACACACACACACACACACACACACACACACACACCAGAAACCGTGGCTCCGCTCCTTTCGGAGAGGACATCCAAGTCTCAATTGGGTTCCCATTCATATACCTGGTGTTCTGTGTCAGACGGTTTTCAAACACGAGAAATTCAAAGCGCGCGCGACAGGGTTGATCGCTGGTGTTCCAGGACAGCTGGTCAGGGCTTTTATACTGGCTGTCGCAGTGCTGCCTGGTAACCTGACGCCTGGCCCTCCCAGGTCCCTCTGCCACGTGGATGGATTTGCTGATGTGATCCCACAGCCTGCTCTTCTGCTGCAGTTGGAGCCTTTCTCCTCCAAAACCCTGAACAAGTTTGTTTCCTTACAAGCAAAATAGGATTAAGCCTGGAGTAGGTTGCAGCCCTTGTGAGGACTGAGGAACAAAGTGAGCATGAGCTCACAGAAGCATGCTGCATGCACCATTCCAAAGAAGCCAGAAGTCAGGTTTGTCTTACCCAATGACCTTTCTCATATCCAACCTTCTTGCTGCCTAGCATTGGAAGTTCCCCCCTTTATGCTTTCAGTTCTGATTTTAGAGGTCCTTTCTCTGTTGATTTTTAATCACTCTGGGCCTGGGGGGTGGTCATGGGATTCCGGAAATGTTCCATATTTGTCTTGGGTGGGGTTACAGGGGTGTATTCCTATGTAAAGAAATCATCAAGTGTATACTTAAGATTATATATATATATATATATATATATATATATATATCAATTAAAAAACACAATCTTGTTAGGCAGGGTGCTAATTTTAATTAGGGAAATATACTTCATACATCCAGCTGTTGGCACCATCCTTTGGAGACACACATTGACCATATCTGGCTTTTGAAGACTGTGCCCCTCTGCGACCCCCATCCTTTCTTATGAAAACTGGTGTTTATTCTTTAAGAGAGTTGCTTTCAGCTTGAGTTGAAAGAGATTCTGAGACCTTTCAGTTAGAGTTTGGATAGAGGTTATTTCTAAGGTGCTGCCTTGCAAATGAATGGGCTTTCCAAGGAGTGTTGAATGAATCAAATCAAATTCAGGCAAAAGAGAGGTTCGGTTTGGGCATGTTGTGTGTGTTTTGCATCCAGGGCACAGACAATGTGCTAGATGACTGTCTCTAGAGTTGTCACAGGAGCCTTGAGAATTGGATTATGTATGTTTCATAAACAAAAAACAGCACCTCAGAAGTTAAATAACTTATTCATAGTCATCCAGGAAAGGAAATGAAAGGAATCCCCACTAATGGGTAGTAAATGAGTTATTGGGGGATTAAGGCATATTATACAGTGTGCATATAACATAGCAAATGACACAGATGCAGTGAATATAAGTAGTGTTATTAACATTGACTGTGGGAATCATGACAGATTTTGATTACAGAATAATAATCTACCATGAGCAAGTTACTGAATGTTTCTGAGTTTGGTGTCCAATGTAAAGACCACAAGAATGATATCATAGGTTTGCCTCAGATATAATAGGTAATGCGAGCGAACAGTTCTACATAGGACCTAAGGTGCATAATGTCAGCTGTTATGTCCATTGTTATCACAGTAAATACTCCTTAGTTCATTCATGTGTGGTAAAGCAGAATTTACAGAATGCTTCTTGGGTTTTAACCACAATGGGGGATACATGAATGCAGGCTGTACCAGATCCTATCAGCTTATCTACAGCTCTTAGAAGAGGAAGGGAATGGTAAAGTTCAAATATTTGAATTCCACATAGCTAGGGCAGTAGCAAAAAGAAAAGTGTAAAAATATTTTGTTTTTAATATTTATATGTGCACATGAGGGCATGCACACACACTCATGCACCTGCATGTAAATGCCCCAACAGGCCAGAAGAGGGTGACGATTCCCCTGGAGCTGCCCCGCATGGGTGCTGGGAATCGAACTTGGGTCCTTTATGAGAGCATCTAGTGATTTTAGCCACAGAACCATCTCTCCAACTTCAAGGGACTTTGGATTCTATTTTATGTTTAGTCTGATAGGGAGAATTGGAGCAGGTTCCTGTGTTTACCATGTCTGTGACTAGCTGTTCCTTTATCTTATAACCTCTATTCCTGGCTCAAATTTGTGGACCTGGGTTAGGGCATGTAGGTATGTTCAAACTCATGTTTTCTTGTTTGTTTTTTTTTTTTTTTTTCCCCTGTAGGGAATGTGCTGCCGATTCCCATGAGACCCCAGACACTGGTTAAAATGACAAGTACTATGAGAACTCAGACTGAGGAGTTGTGAATCAAGGTCACTAAGCTGTTGAACCCAGCTTGTAAAATGGAAGCTGCCATATCTATTGGATAGACTGCTGTCAAGGTAGAGATATTCTTGTGAGTTCTCTGGGCAGACAGCACGTGCTGGCTAACAGTTGGCTATTGTCACTGTTATTATGCAAGTTTGCTCAGCCAGGCATTAGCTGATTCACACTAAAATTCTTGAAAAACATCCCTCGACTCAGCCAAGCAGAGCAGGCTTGTTTTATTTTTATTAATAGTTCACCTTCTTTAGTAACACCTTGAAAGCATTTCCTGTATAATGTTTCTTGAAAACAACAGAGACCTGCTGTCACAGGCCAATCCTCTGGGGCCACAGTAAGTCTCATGTTTTACTTAACACGGAAGCATGAGCCATCCAGTACTTGGGAGGTTGGTGTAATCTGGTCCAGCCAGGTGCCCAGAACATACAAATCTATGCAGAAGAAGGCCATGTTCATTTTGAGCAAATATTTGTAGTCATGGGGACATCTAGGTTTGGAGCTGCAAAGAGAACATAAATCGATTGTACACCATTGTGGTGGGAGGTACACTCGGAGTAAATGGAAACTGAATCTATTTAAAAATAGATTTATTAAAGATGGACTGGAAGAGGATGGATAATGGGTTAAAATTAGACAGGAGACATGTTCTAGTGGTCTGTGGCATAGTAGAGTGAAGACAGTTAACAATATTGCATTGTGTACAACTGAAAATATCTAGAAAAGACTTTATCCACACAGGCTTAAAGTGATGGCTGTGTTCATTATCCTCATCAGAACATTCCTTGATATATACACAAACCCCAAATCACATCGTGTCATACCTAGTAAAATGAACAGTTTTTCTGTATCAATAAAATGAAAGTAACACAAAAAAAGTCTTACAAAAATAGTGCAAGAGATTATCAGCTGATGCTCTGAGTGACACATCTCGTTCAATTCAGCAATGCAGGAAGTAAAGGACCCATGCATGGGCTTTAGCTTTACAGTCATTAACTTGTGGAACATCGGGCAAGCTCCTCAATTCTCTTGGGTCTCCAGCATTTTCTGTTGTTTTAGGTGGTTAGACTACCCAGATATTCTGTTGTCTTTGTTGTGCCATCTCCTGCCTTTCACCCACTTAGGCCTCCTGTCAATCTGTGGGTGAATGTGTGTGTGTGTGTGTGTGTGTGTGTGTGTGTGTGTGTGTGTGTGTGTGCACGCACGCAAGTATGCACGTGCTCTTCTCATCAATCTGTGGGTGTGTGCAGGAATGCACATGTTTTGGTGCCCATGTGGAAGTCAGAGACAACCTAAGATGTTCTTACCCTCATTAGTTCTGGTTTAAAAAACATATAATAACTACAGTCACCACCGTGTTCCGTTTTCTTTAGCTAGCCCGTGCTTCCAATTTATCTTCCCTATACTTTGGGCATGTACTTTGGGTGCTGACAGTGTTTTAATTTTTAAAATTATTATTATTTTATGTGTAAGTGTCTGCCTGCATGTATTTCTGTGCATCAATATATGTAGTGCCCACAGAGACTGGAAGAGGTCATTAGAGCCCTAGGAACTGGAGATACAGGTGGTTGTGAGCAGCAATGTAGGTGCTAGAAATTGAATCTGGGTCCTCTGGAAGAGCAACCAGTTCTCTTAACCACTGAGCCATCTGTAACGCCCCTGGTGGTGTTTCTTGATTAGTTATGCTTATTTTAAAATGGGATGGTGACACCAATTAACAATCTAAGCAACAGAGGAGAGGGTACCTTAAATGCCCTCCCCTGATAATGAGATTGATGACTGACTTATATGCCACCCAATAGCCCTCATCCAGCAGCTGGTGGAAGTAGAAGCCGACAGCCACAACTTCACTACTGAACTGAACTGGAATCCAGATGTAGAGAAGGACGAGTGAAGAGCAAAGGGGTCCAGACCAGGCTGATGAAACCCACAGAAACAGCTGACTTGAACATCTGGGAACTCTTGCTCCCCAGATTGATAGCTGGGATACCAGCATGGGACTGATCCAGACCCCAGGAACATGGATTTCATTGAGGAAACCTTGGAAATCTACAGGACCTCCTGTAGTAGTTCAGTACTTATCCCTAGCATAGGGGTGGACTTTGGGAGCCCATTCCACATAGAGGAATTCTCCCTGAGCCAAGACACACAGGGGGTGGGCCTAGGCCCTATCCCAAAGGCTATGATAGACTTTGATGACCCCCTTATGGAAGGCCTCACCATCCAGGGGGAGCAGAAAGGATATGTGATAGGTAGGGTTTTAGTTGGGGTGGTGGTGGTAGGGGAGTACGGGAGGGAGAAGGGAACTGGGATTGTCATGTAAAGCAATCTTGTTTCTAATTCAAGTAAAAAAATCTGAAAAAAAAGAAACACATCTCAACTTCAAAGACGGGCCAAAAAAAAAAAAAAAAAAAAAAGGGATGGTGAAGGGTAGGGTGGGGTGGAAATGATGTAGATTTATACTCATATATGGGCTTAAGTTTTTTTCTCTTTACGTATTTATTTATTGAGATTATAATATATTTACAACATTTCTCCCTTCCCTTCCTCCCTCCAAACTCTCCTATGTACCTCTTTATTCTCCCTCAAATTCATGGCCTCTTTTTCATCAATTGTTATTGCATGCATATATGTGTATCTACATATGTATATTATGCATATGTATATATCTTCTTAAATATAATCTGCTTGGTCCTTATGATGTTACTGGTATGTATGTTTTCAGGGCTGACTGATTGGCACTGGACAACGAATGGTGTTCTCTTCCCCAGGAAAGGCTGCCTCTTATGTTCTCAGCATTTTTCAGTTGTCTGTGGTTTTTTGTGTAGTGTTGAGGCCTTGTGGGATTTTTCACTGTCCAGTTTGGTATCAGAAATTCTTTAAAAATATAAAATGGAATGTTCATTTTTGATTTTTAAAGGAATATGGAGGATTTGGGCTATTATTGGAGGCACACAGACAGCCATCACACCTCCAAACAAGCTCAAAGTGGAAAATGGTGAATTTTCAAAGCTCTTCTTAGTACAGAATAACATTATTTGCACTAAAAAGTTTGGATTTTCTACTTTAACTTTTTACAGTTCTTCTAGTAGCCTTTAAAAGAGATCGAGGAATGACTGATAGTCTAGTGGTGATTGAATTGTATAATTATTGATGAGGAAGGGGTGGCAGTGTTAAGAGAAGAAAATTAGTAACTCCTGAGTGATTTGGAGGGAGTCACTTGGCATTGTGAAGTTAAATTTTCGACTACATTTTTCTCCAGTAAGTTTCTATTAAAGTTAATTACTTCACAAATTGTTAGTGAGAATTACAGGAAGATGACTACTAATGACGGAATTCCTGAGATACAGGTAAACAAAAACAACAAAACAGAATTAAGTTTATAAGAGCATATTTATACATTCTTTCAAACTGTACAGTGCTGTTGCGATATAAGGAATGAGCATCAATATTGCCCACACCTCTCACAAGGTGGTACTTTCTCCATTACTCATTTGACCACACCAGGCTGCTGTACCCTTCCTCGTTTCACTGTTTTCCAAACGCTCTTTGTGTCCCTTTGTTGCATTTTTATTGCATACCCCGTATCAATGGCAACATACCCTGTTTCTTTAAACTCCTCAGTGAATAGTCAGTAGGAGCAGAAGCAGGGAGAGGGAGGGCTTAGGTGATGTTTTAGTTACTCCTACTGCTGCTGTGATAAAATACAACAAAAGCAACTTAAGGAAGAAAGGGTTGTTTTAGCTCATGGTTCAAGGCATTGGGAATTTGAAGTAGCTATGGCATCCATGATAAAAAAGGAGAGGGGGGGAGGGGAGTCTTATGTGCAACTCCTCTTTTTATACAGTTCAGAATCGCAGCCTCAGGAATGGTGCCACTCATAGTAAGCAGTCTTTGCCATCTCAGTTATGCAAAGCAAGATAACCCCCTGCTGGCATGCCCAGAGGCCCATCACCCAGCTGATTCTATATCTTATCAAGTTGACCTTTGAGATTAGCCATCCCCATGGGGTATGATTAGAAAGAGTCTGGGGACAGATTGAAGAGAGTGTTCTAAATGCTGGAAGCTGTTGGATAAGACTGAAGAGTGTGTTGTAAATATCAGGTCATTATTTTTGAAGTGGTGACTAACAGATTCATCTGCTTTGAAAAGTGACCTCGGAAGAATAGATTAAAGACAAAGACTGGAGGCCAGTGGGGCCAGTGGGTGGATACCATAGAGTTGGTACAAGGGAGACAGAAGAATTAAGCAAACAGACAGATTTGCTGTTCATTGGTTATACACAGGGAAGCTGGGAGGGTCTGGCTTTAGTCTGACAGAGCAAGGAAAACCAAATGGTAGAGGATTTATTTTATGTGGCAAGAATGGAAGACCGAGGCAGGTCTTTGTCAGTTACTGGTTAGCTTTCTTTCTTTTCTTTTCTTTTCTTTTCTTTTCTTTTCTTTTCTTTTCTTTTCTTTTCTTTCTTTCTTCCTCTCTTTCTTTCTTCCTCCCTCCCTTTCTTTCTTTCTTTCTTTCTTTCTTTCTTCCTCCCTTTCTTTCTTTCTTTCTTTCTTTCTTTCTTTCTTTCTTTCTTTCTTTCTTTCTCTTTGTATTTTTCCCTATTACTTAGTTATTTGACACAGTGTCTCATTGTGTAGCTCTGGCTGGTCTGGAATTCATTGTGTAGACCAGGCTGGCCTTAAACTCACAGAAATCTACTTGCCTCTTAGTGCTGGGACTAAAGATGTTTGTCACCATGCCCAGCCTTAATTTTTAAATTACATTTATTTATTTATCTATGTATTTACTTATTTGTTTATTTAGAGACAGGGTCTTACTATGTAGCCTTGGCTTTCTCTCTGTGTGTTTGTGTGCATGCAAGGCATAATGGAGTGTGGAGGTCAGAACAACTTGAAGGTTTCTGTTCTCTCCTTTCATCATTGAGTCTCAGGATTTGAACATCAGGCTTGATAGCAAGCACCTTTACCCGCTGGGCCATCTCACAGTTTATTTCATTACTTAAAAAAAACAAAACAAAACAAAAAAAAAACAAACAAAAAAAACCTAACATAGTGCCTCATATAGCCTAGTTTGGCCTTGAACTGCATATATAGTCAAGGATGACCTTGAATTTTTAACCCTCCTACCTCTGTCTCCCCAGTGCTGGGATTAAGAGGTGTGTACTATTATGAGCAGATAATGAGATTCTAGGGACTCGAACGCACAGCTTCCTGCAGGAGCGCCACTCCGTTTTGCCCCAGGCCTCACTCACTCTCCCGTCGGCCCCCTGTGATCTCGAGGCGAGTGGAGGGGGTGGGGGAAAGACGCCTGCGCACTGGAGGCGCCGCGCACGCGCGGCTCGGGGCGGGCCACAGCTGTCAGTCTCGGCACCGGCCACCGCCCTCCAGTGCGCGCTGCGTTCCGGCTCCTCCCTCTCCCGCCTCCTCGTCCCCGCCATGGTGCTGGAGTCGGTGGTCGCAGACTTGCTGAACCGCTTCCTAGGGGACTACGTGGAGAACCTGAACAAGTCCCAGCTAAAGCTGGGGATCTGGGGCGGTAAGCGCGACACCGTGGCCGGCCGGCGTGGGAGCGGGGGCTGCGCATGGTGGAGCCTGGGGACCCCAGGGACCCCGCTGGGGATGCCCCTGTGGTCGACTTCTCCGCGCAGGGGCATCGCGCCGCTCAGTGGTCTTCTTTAACCCCTCAGAATAAAACAAGGGGGAAAAATGTAATTATTTACTTCAGCAGCGGACGTCAGAAAGCGGCTCATGCTCCCCACAGTGCCAGCATATTTCCCTTGCATCTCATGGTCCCAGAACCAGGCTTCCTTCTCAAATGGGTCCCCAGCCCTGAGGAGGTGGGATGGGCAGGGATGGCAGTGAGAAGAAAGGCGTGCCGTCCTCAAGGACTCTTAACTCAGGGATTCCTACCTTGGGTTACTTCCTCCTTAGGCAGAGGGCCCAGCAGGTTTTTGTTTTGAAATACATTCAAGCCACTGGCCAGGGGCATCATTAATTAAGGTTGTCTGCTTGGGTGCAAGTGCAGGAAAACCTGCCACGGTTTTTATCCCGGAGATTAGGGGTAGAAAAGTCTTGTGATCGCAGTCTACTTCTGCATTCTTCAATAAACTTGCATTTGAGAGTGTAGCTCAGAGGCAGTGCACCTGCCTCAAGCCTCCTCAGCACCGCACAATTTCCAGCACAGACTGGGTGTTTGGGGGATATAGGGAGTATTTTATTTATTTACCAGTTAACTATAAGGCTTGGGAATTTTGTCAGCTTTAGGAGAAAATGAAATTAAATAACAACTGGATGGAACTGCTTTTAATTGTCAGAGATTTAAGTATAGGCTTGCCCTGTCTGGTTGGCATTCCTCAATGGTGAAGTTAGCTGTTCGGTATTTGAAATGTGGTTACACGCTCCGAGTGTAATATACTGGGTTTTGAAGATGAGCATTACTCCTAATGGAGTACAAAAAAAGTATTTCAGTTATATTGGCTTCATGTTAAAATGGTATCTGAGTAGATTTGGTTAAATATATTATTAAAATTCAAGACTCTCCTCAGCTACAAAGTCAGCTTATGTTGAGATTGTAAGAAACATAATCATGAAGCTAACATGGATAGGCTGTTTGCATCTGCTCCCCTAGGCTTGCTTATCACTATTATTTACCATTAGTAATTACAAAGGATTTTTTCACATCGTATCTGTCACAAACCCTGGCTCCTAAAATTAATGATTACAGAGAGGCACCCTGTTTTTATTGGACAATGCTGTCATAGAGCTACAACTTGTCCCCTGAATTGTGGAGGAGCTTCTTTTAAAATAGGTTTCTACTCATTTTTTTTTTTGTGGTTCTTCCATAAATACATACTTTGGATACCCATTCCTGCTATACCGTGGAAAAGGAAAAGTTTTTGAAAGGAGTTAAGTGTCTAGAGCCTTCTGTAATAAAAGAGAGGTCAAGTGTTTCTTCAGAATTCTTGCAGTAATGTCATTTATTAAAGAATAACATTTGAAATTGGAAAAAAGTGCTTCAGATCAGTGTGAATGCTGATAGAGAAAGCTCATAGTTCTAGGCCTACCCATGCATCCGACAAGCCATTTACTATATGGACCTTTGTTTCTTCATTTCAACTTTCACAGAGAAAGCGTCTTTATGATCTGAGGAGTTTAAGTCACGCCTGACAGGATGATATTCCCATGTAACCACTGCTCAGGTTTTAGTGGTTGCATTGTCCTGTGTTTAGGTCTTTTAAAATCGAAATAAAATGCATGAGTGCAGTTGCAGATTGCTTCACTACCAAATCTATTAGAAATTGGACATGTTAGCATGTGGGGGACCTTCCAGTGTCAATATTCTGTGGTTCGGTCTGTAAACAGTTTTGACAGTGAATACAGTCTGGAGAGTTTGAACTTCTTCACAACTGAAATGAAGTAGTACAGTGCTGTGTCACACCTCTGGGGGAGACTTTCCTTTATCTTGTTTTATGCTGGGACTTATTTTGTGGTGCTGGAGATCAAACTCCAGGCTTTGATACTGCCCAGTGACACGCTGTGATGAGCTATACTCTCAGCTTCATTTTATTTTCTTCATTAGAATAAAATAGTCTGAAAGCCACAGAGGAAACCCTGTCTCAAAAAACCAAAAAAAAAATAAATAAATAAAATAGTCTGTCAGTAGTCTGCATTAACTGTGCCGTGTGCCTGAGCAGGTACCTGGGTTTCTCTCACTAGCTGTCCCAGGGACAGTCAGCCATTGAGTTTTGTTTGCTCACAGCTCCTCTGAGCCTGTGAAGTTTCACTAATGGTTTCTAGAAGTCATGTGCTTTGTAGTTGTTGCTCAACATGTTGTCTTTGAATCCTGATTCTCCTTAAAATAGAAATTAGAGCCGCGCGTTGGTGGCGCACACCTTTAGTCCCAGCACTCGGGAGGCAGAGGCAGGCAGATCTCTGTGAGTTCGAGACCTGGAACAAGAGCTAGTTCCAGGACAGCCTCCAAAACCAAAGCCACAGAGAAACCCTGTCTCCAAAAACAAAAACACAAAAACAAAAAAACAAAACAAAACAAAAAATAGAAATCAGATAAGTTGTCTGAGTTGACTAGCACTCTGACAGTACTTCTGGAGAAACTGATAGTAACCTTTCTTTGTGGAGGGAGTAAGCAAATAGGAATACTAATAAAATTGTGGATAAGATATCCATGGTGCTGACAAAGCTTTTCAAAAAAATTTGAAAATTTTATAGAGTCCTATTTGAAAACTGTATGTGTGTTAGCAGATAAAATTTATGTGTCAGTGATTTTTTTTTTTCTTCAAGTTTTGCATGTTCAAGACTTTAGAACAGGAGGGTTCTTCCTGTAGAAGTTTCACATATTTAGTTTTTTTGTTCTTTGGAGAATAAATTGGTAAATTTTAACTGGCATATTAGACTAGCCCAAAGCAGTATTCAGTGTCAGGATGTGGGGAGGAGTAGGGGGGGCTGTTTGGCAAGCTTAAAATGCTTTCGGTTCAGGAGGTTGCTGCAGACATGTATTAGGTAGATCCAAGGGATACTGCTGACAATGTCTAGCAGTGTGAGTGATGGACAGTCTGTAATGAAGGGTGGTCCAGCCCTGTGTAGTAGTTGAGGGACTGGTCTAAGTGAAAATGGAGATTGTCTTCTGCATATAACAAGACTTATTGGGTGGACAGATTTTAGTAAGGAGTAAAAGAGGATCTAGAGAAAGTACATTACCTTTAAGAAATTTCTAACAAGAGAAGCAGGTATCTTGAACAACTGACATGTATCATGTCTGTTAAAAAGCATTATCTTTGCTTGGATGTGCCCAGAGAGTTTAAGAATCAAAATATGGTGTTATTATAACTTGAAAAACATTGTGTTAGACCTTTGAGGCATTCACACAATGAAAGCCACAATAAAGAAAACTGTAGCATGAAAAAGAAGGGTCGAGTTATTAGAAAGTCTAGAATTAGGTTATATATTCTGGGTATTGCTTTTAAATTGAAGAAAAAGCAGGGCCATCTCAGTGGGTAAGTGTGCTTGCTGCCAAGCCTGACTACCAGAGTTCAATCCCTGGGGTGCACATGGTAGAAGGAGAGAACTAACTCCTACATGTTCTCTTCTGCCCTCCACAATGGCATCTGTCTCCTGATACATAAATGAATGTAATAATTTTTTAACTGAAGAAACAACACCAATATAATAATAATAATAATAATAATAATAATAATAATAATAATAATAAATGATACTTCAGAGGGACACAAAGGCTCTCAAACTTTGTGGCTGTCTTTTGGAATTTATTCTTCAAAGATAAATGACAGACAATTCTTAAATATTTTTAAAAGTGGTTTAGGCAAAATACCTTTTAAAACTGTAGAAACAGGCCTCAGTTATTCATTGGTTATAAGATCCAGGAGAATTCTCTAAGTCTCAGTTTCCTAATCTGTAAAGAGAACATATACAATACTCAGTGACTGTGATGGAAGTCTAAGGAAAGCCCTTTGTAACTGTTAGTGATGGGTGACAATGATGGGTGGGACAGCTTGCTGTTGCATTTTGGATAGCGATGGGTGGTAATGGTGGGTGGGACAGCCTGCTATTGCATTTTCTGAAGCATGTTTCCTCTAATGTAATACATCTGCTAATATCATACATGCATGTAAATATCTTTTTATTCCTGCCCCCCATTCTTAAAAAGCAAGGAAACTTTTTGCAATTGGATTTATACTTGATAGTGCTCACATTTTCTGTAGTAGTATGTAGGGCAGCCTTCAAAGGCTCAGACATGTGCCTGGTGGGCAGGTGCTGCCAGATGAGAATGCTTATCTAGGCTTTTGATCCCCACAAACTGGTATCAGCAGATAAATTACATTGCCCTTAGCTGTTTGAGAGGTATCCAGGATTTAATTGTTCTAAGAGTAACATGTTTCAAGAACAGTGTTTCGAAATGTCAGATCTTTTGCAATTTGAGTTAAGTCCTGTTGTTGCAATGTAGGATATGCCAATTTGATTTTTTTTTCAAAGCAATTTACTATGGAGAACCAGGAACAGCCTCCATTTCAAATTCTGTGGCTCTCACTTCCTTTAAACCAGTGTGGACTAACCCCTAGACATGGTGTGTAGGATGCCAGGGGTGACAGTGGTGTCCAGGAACAGGAACCAGGGTGTAGCACACACAGAGTTCACAACCCTGTAAGCCAGGCTCTGGGGTTTGGTTTCAGGTCCCATCCTTCACCATGGAGGCCCTTCCCTGTCAGCCCACAGTTATGGGTAGAGTTCTCTATTCCAAATACCGGGGACTCTAATTGTTGTAGATTCTAAATTTTGTTTTTCAGAATTTGGAATGTTTATAAGTGTGTAATTTGAGTTCTTGTGGATGACACCCAAGTAAGCATACAATTCAATTTTATTTCGTATACATATAGTGCATATAACAATTATTTTCAGCATGCTGCTTTTTGACAGTAGTGTACCATGTAAGATTGGGTGTGTAAGTTTTCTGTCTGTGGCAACAAGTCAGCCCCCAAAGGTTTTGGATTTTGGAGCGTTTTAGATTTTAGTTTTGTGATGCTAAGCTTGTCTTGCTGCCAGAAAGCAGCAGTGGAAGGAGAGTGAATGCTGGGAGCACACCAAGGATGAGGAAACTGGACAGGAAGTTGGTCTTCTACCAGGTGTAGGGTTTTGGCAGGTCACTGATGGGGAGGAAGCCATTTGTTTCTTCTCTGTGAACGAATGAGGTGAGCATGTCTTCTCTGGCTGTAATCACCTGTGAATTGAGCATGGCTGGAGCCCGAGCCGCCTTTAGGTACTAAGTGCTGCTGTACTGTCTGCAGCCAGTGTGATGCATGCTGGCCCAGTGCACAGCTCTGGCTTTCCTTCTTTCTTCCGTACTGACGGTGAAGAGCAAATCACAGAATTAGACAAGGTAAAGAAGCCACATCTACTATAGGATGGCTCAGCAGGTAGCTATAGGGAGAACGACAGAAAACATGGTGTTTGATTTATTTTTTCTTTCTTAAGCCTCATTATATAAAACACTGCAGTGTCTAAGTACTTCTAAACCCTTTGAAGGAATGTTTTTTTTTTTTGATGAATTTTGCTTTATTTTATGTAAGTGTTTTTTCTTCCTGCATGTGTGTGTACCATGTTCTTGCAGTGCCCATGAGGCCAGAAATGGGTGTCTGATTTTTCTGGAACTGGAGTAAGGGATGGTTGTGAGCCACCATGTGGGTACTGGGAACTGAACTTGGGTCCCCAGCAAGAGCAAAAAATGTTCTTAACCACTGAGATATCATGCCTGCAGCCCCAGAGGGAGTTTTTTTTTTTTTTTTTTTTTTTTTAAGTCCTTTCCTTAATCAACACTTGGTATAGTGGAGGCAACATTAGCTTATCTTATAGTATATAAAATGAACAACAAAAGTTCATTAGGGTAGGATATCAAAGCAGTGCTTGAAAAGCTAAGTTGAATACACCTTCCCATGTATTTAAATAGCATCATCATTAATTAAAAATCCACTCCTTTTCTAGAAATAGAGCTGGAAGTAGGTACTTTGAAACCATTTGCTAGGAAGCTGTGCCGAGTGCCTTGGGTTTCAGATGCTGTGTGGTGTTTGAAAGGAGAAAGTCTTGGTGACGTCGCAGCTTTCAGTTTTTCTTTTCTAAGACTTCTTGTTTCACTTGGAAACTGGAAAGGAAGAGTCAGTTACTTCCTCTCTCCTGCACAGTAATCCTCCAACGGAAACAATTTGGGTTGGTTCAATTAGAGTCAGATAGTTCGATTCATTTGGAGTGAATTGGTACAATATTTTCTTTGGTATCTGTGAAAACATGAGTCATTAAAATAAGTTGATCCACGCTTTTGCAGACTGCTTAGTGGTTGAGCTCATTTCCTTGGGAGATGAGCGTCAGTAAACATTTGATACAAGTGCTGTAGATACATCAAAGAAATCTCCAAGGTTCACATGGCACACTGTGAGGGTGTTTGTCACTGTTTTAGGCCCTGTGGCTGGATCAGGGCCTGCCTGGTGTTTTAATTTTTTGTCATTTTTTTTTTGGTTGTCATGTCATAGTTTGGATGAATCTTTATGTATTATATTAAGAACTGACCAGGGAGTCAGGAGACACGGGCTCTATTCTTAGCACAGCGGCACAGTTGTTTTATAACCTTGGAGAAACCACCCCATCTGCTGAAATGGCAGCTTCTTCATGTGCTAATGTGAACAGGGGTGGGAGTGAGATCTGCATGGTCCCGGAGTAGTTCTGGGATGGAGTTTAGGAAGCCTCTTAGAGAAAAGGTCATGGTCATCTGCAGTGCCATCTCACGAGTCCCCAAGGAACTGTCTCCTATGGTGTTCCTGATACCATCCCCTGACTCCACTCTTTTCACTTCCTTTTTGGTAAACAAGCAGATTTATCTGGTGGGATTGAACCCTCTACCTGTTCTACTCTGCTATCGAGAGCATGGTGTGCTGAAACATGCCATTGAGATTAAAAGACCGACTGGTGATTCTTCCATGTGTAGGTTGCCATGGTATCCGTAGGCCTCTCATTTAACCTCAAGAAACCTGTTTCTCTTTCTTGATATGTCCCACCTGCCTCCTGCTCAGGAGACTGTGAGGATCCAGCAATGTAACACATCTGAACGTAGATTTTGAAGTGTCAATTGATGGCCTTATTGTAGTTGTTTCTGTCCTGTAATGTTCATTCTAAGCCAATTAAGCCACTGTACCAGAGATGAGGGACACTGGTAAGGAGTTCATAATTGTGTTGGGGATTTATATAAACATAAGTGTTAAATGCCGTCAGGGGGATACAGCCTATGCCTCTGTGAAAACATGGGGGAGATGATTTCTGGTTGACAGTATTTAATACCAACACTATTTGAGAGAGTCTTATGTAGCCCAGGCCAGTCTCAAACTCCCTATGTAGCCAAGGATGCCCCTGCCTTTGTTCAGTATTGGAATTACAGGTGTGTGCCCCCACACCTGATCTGTGTTTGCTGCTTGAGATTGAACCAGAACTTCATGCATGCTAGGCAAGCACTCTGTTTATTAATTGAGCTACATCCTCAGCCCTTTTTGTTTCATAGTCATGTAGTCTAGCTCTCTTTGTAGCTCAGGCTAGCTTTGGTGTCCCGATCCTCTTGCCTCTATCTCTTGAGTGCTGGGAGAACAGCACGTGTCACCAGACCCGGTACAGCACTGCTTCCTATGTTTACTTTGTAGATGACTACGTGTATAAAAGTTATTCTTGGCTTAGAACTTAGGCAAGCCCATTCCATGTTGGAGAGTTCCATTTGATTAAAAAACCAAATTGAGGGTTTGCATGTGTGTGCCTGAAACCTGCAGAGACCAGGAGGCCAGAAGAGGGCATTGGATCCCACTGGGGCTGGAATTATAGGAGGCTATGAGCTGCCCAGTGTAGGTGTGGATACCAAACTTGGGTTGTCTGCAAGAGCGACAAGTGTTCTTAACCACTCTCCAGCCCTCTCTCCAGCCCCTCTATTTTTTTTTAAATTCGTTATATTTAATTAGTTTTTTTCTTCTAATTTAATAACTGTCTCTCTTTAAAAGGTGGTGTTGCTTGCTAATTCAATGGACTTGCTTTCATTTAGATTTTTAGTTCATTAACAAAGAATATTTTATACATTCTGATTCAGGTTTATCATGTTAAAATACCCTCAGTGTTGCCTCTGAAGCTTCCTGTGTAACTTTCAGCAGTGTGTGCTCATGTAAAAGGCCTGGAGCTTTTTAGTGAGCACAGAGTGGGGTCTCCTTCAAAACTGGACCCCTACACTTCACTCCTTACCCAGATACTTTAGTTCACTTCACAGAGCTCCTTAGCCTGGGCGCTTGAGGTTAAGTGCCACCTGCTGGCCTGCTTGGCCTTCGTGTTTTCCTTGCAGGCAGACTGCAGTGTGTCTGCCTCTCATGGATCAGCCGCCTGACTGTGTTTCTTTTCTTTATTTTTAAAACAAGACACAATTATTTAATCTTTCCTTTTTTTTCCCTAGAAACTTCCAGTGGCCTCTGGGTGTTCTTATCTCTGGTGATCTAACTAAACAGGAAGTTTCTTTTGTGTGTTTAAAATTAGTATTTCTGGAAGGAAAACATCTTTTTTCTTTTTAATTTTTTGCTGGTACTTAGTTTAGTATGAAATGGTTGATTTTTAGGTGGGATGTGTTTCACTCTTACAAATTATTTAAGTGGAAGTTTCTGCATTCCTGGGGCCTGGAATGGAATGATGCCCATGTACCTGTCAGAACAGTGTGCACTGTGTTGGCCAGTTGGCTGGTGCTTCACCTAGGAGGGCACTGGCTACTGGCTACTGGCTGAGGGATGAATGCACTTTCTCCCATTGCAGGATGCTGCTAATCTGCAAGCTGCTGGTTTTCCTCCCTCTCTTTGTACTGGACTAGTGGCTCCTCCTTTAGTGTAAATAGCTACAGAATGATACTGCTATGGCTACGGCTTGTATCGTTTATCCAGGAAGTATGAACAAACCTAGCTAGTTCTTTGTTAGTTTTATGTGTCTGAAAGTAAAGTAGATGTAAGGGACGGGAAGAATTCATATAAAAATGTTGAGGCAAATTTAACTTAGAATTTACCTTTGTTTTATTTTTTATTTCCTCGTTTCCCCTTATTTTACATCATGATTTTGCTTAAGAGTAATCTGGTAATTATAACAACTAGAAAATAATGAAAACAGTTAATAAGAAAGCCATCATTTGCCCCACCAATAGTGATCATCACTTACAGTATTCTGTAAGTGTGTTTTGTGTGTTTGTTTATCTTTTTGTTTTTACATCCCTACTGCAATTTCCTTTCTCCTCCACCTCCCTCCTTCCCCACCTTTCCTTCCCTCCTCCCCCATCCACTGCTCCTCTTCTGTTTCTCTTCAGAAAAGTGTGGGTGGGCCTCTATGGATACCAGCTAGCCATGTATATCAAGTTGCTATTCTGTCAGGTTTTTGTTTTGTTTTTAGACAGAGTTTCTTTGTGTAGCCTAGAACTAGCTCTGTAGGAAATGCTGGCCTTGAACTCACAGAGATCTGCCTGCCTGTGTCTTCCCCAGTACTGGGATTAAAGGCGTGTGCCACTGCTGCCCCACAATTCTGTCAGTTTTTTAAATGTATTTCTTTAAACCTTGTTTGCCATGCTGTTGGTGGTCACTGTAGTAGAAACAGCCCTCTTTTCTTAAAGATATGCATATACATATATATTTACATTTGTATGTTACATACATGTTACTGTCTTACCAACTGTGAAAATGTCATTTTCAGTGTAGATGATCTGAGCACGACTGGTGACATTTGACCCCCTCATTGAGAGTCTCTGGGTGGAACGGTCAGAACTCAATAGCAGATTCAGGATCTCTGGTGACCTAGAGCTTGTTAGATTACTCTGAATGGCTGAAAATAGGTGTTTTGTGTGCATCCCTTCTGTTGGCTCAAATGGGACCTCAGTGTAATTCCATGTAAGACATCAGGTAATATTGTTAAACACAATATTTACGTCTGTAATTTTAGAGAATATGCTCATTAAGAATGATTTCTCTGGGTTAGAGAGATAGCTCAGTGTTTAAGAGCACTGTGCCTGCTCTTGCAAAGGACCTGGGTTCAATTCCCAGCACCCACATGGCCTCTCATACCATCTGTAACTCCAGTTTCAGGGGATTTGGTATCCTCTTGTGGCCTCCATAGGCACTATCTGTGGTGCACAGGCAAGCATGAAGGCAAAACACCTATACACATTAAACAAGAAAATAGATTCCTCTAAGTGCTGAATACTCTTCTAGGATTACTCTGTGGTTTTTATGTTTGGTAGTGGTTCCTGTTCTATCCTTTCAGTTCTGGCTCCAAAATTAGTCATTACTGTGATGGCCCCTGTTTGATACTGAAGTTACTACCTTATTTTAGGCCTGTATGTATGAATTATTTTGGGAGAGGAGCTTACTCTGTAGTTTAGGGTGGCTTGGAATTCACTGTCTAGTCCACGCTGGCCTCAAACTGATAGTTGTCCTTCAGCCTTAGCCTCCCAAGTGCTGAAGTCACAGGCATATACCACCATTCCTGCCTGTCCCAGGTTTTAGTTTCTTTCCAGCTATACTGTAGAGACTGCCTGACAGTTGAACTCTTTCCCTTCTCTAAGTATAAAGCTATTGTATTTCCTGCCATTCCTGGGGATGGGGGCATCTTCCCTGCCTCTCTGCTTTTCTTGTAGCTTTCAACAATTGTTTTAGAAAAATTCATATATTCCATATACACAGGAAGATCTTATTATTCATAGAGGTGTCATTGTGATGTCACAGCTCATGTTTGTTTGGTTTCTGTTTGTTGGTGTTTTGCATACACATGTGCATATATAGTTTAAAAAAATTATACCACAGCCTGGGTGGTATGTAGCCTTTTAGTAAACACTATTCTGTAAACATTTTTCCATGTCCTTCATTGTTTTGTTCCATAAGGCAGGTATGTTCTGGCCTCTGCCTCCTGCTGGACCTTGAGTCTTCACATTCTTAGCTCTAGCTTTGCATCCTTGGCATTTGATAGATGTGACATGTTATACTAATGGCTGTATTAATGTTACATTTCTTGTCTTTTCCTTTTACAGGTAATGTGGCTTTAGATAATCTGCAGATAACAGAAAATGCTCTGGTAAGGGCTGTTATTTTTTAAATTATGCTTAATAACCCAGTTAATTTGGCAGGCCCTTAGAAATGTTTGGTTACCAGGTATCTGTACCAGGTACCAGATAAAGTGACCGAGTCACTCCAAGCAGGGTTCCTTATTTAACTATTTGCCATTGGAAATTACACATTAAAGATTTACGATTTTCCCTTCAATGTATAAATAGGTTTTTTTTTCTTTCAAAATGGAGTTTGTTCCACATGACCTAATTTGATTGTATAGCTTTGCTGTCTTCGTTTGTTTTACAGAAGTTATTTTTCTTCAAATTATCCTTATCCATTTTCTAGGCAAATTAGGACTTGGTGCTAACCAGTGATCTAGATGGAGGCAATGCAGTGACAGGCTAGCCAGGGAGTGAGTACTCAGGTAATAGTGAAGTGTGAGGTAGGACTGAAGCTTTAGCTTTAGTGAGGAATTTGCATCATTTGCTATTAATCGATCATTCTCCCACCCAGCGAGGTTACATTTAACTTCTTATGCAAAACTGGTGTTTTGCATGATGATGTCACATAAGAGTGTTTATTCATCACATTTTCAGATTTCCTACATGCGTGCTTGTATGCATGTGCACATACATGCTTCTTTTTCTTTTCTGAGATAGGGTCTCATGTAGATGATGTTAGCTACAAACAAATTCAATCCACAAAACCAAAAATAAATAAATAAATAAATAAATAAATAAATAAATCTGATTTGGTTAAATTGTGAAACGGGGCGTCTGTGTGCCAGGCAGGTGCTTTCACACTGTGCTGTGCCCCTAGCCTGAAGTTCCATGTACTTGGAAATGGGAACTTCATTCATTGTTAAAATCATTCCAAGAGAATAAAAATGAGCATGGGACAGCATTTATTAGGTGACTTATGTTGAGTATACCCTGGAGAACAGAGTCGCTGCTTATTCCAATTCTTTTGTCAAAGGTATTTGTGTCCAGTTTCTCTGAACCTAGAGTGTATGATCTTAGTTAATTGTACCCTACAGTATTGTAGTTCAGTGTTCAAATATTCACAGTATTCATATATGTCAAGTAGTAACTAGACTGGGTGGTGGTGGCACACACCTTTAATCCCAGTACTTGGGAGGCAAAGGCAGGTGGATCTCTGTGAATGTGAGGACAGCCTGGTCTACAAAGCTACACAGAGAAACCCTGACTCAAAAAGAAGGAATAACTAAGAGGAAGTCTGGACTGACTGGTTAAAGTTTAGTAATTCTGAAAATTTGTCATCTTTATGAATGAGAGTTACGTCTCTGCAGCCAGGAGTCCAGATGAGGCAAAAGTTATTATTGTTGGTTGGCATGTGTAACTTATCTAAGAGAAACAATAGTTTAGTAAATAGCATGTTAGAGCCTTCCTTTTCAGGGGTTTTGTTTACTTATTTGCTAAATGTATTATCTGAGAGAATTGTTCAGTGATTGTTTTTAGCTGACTTAAGTGCACTGACCCTGTTCTTTTCAACGTCTTGCATTCAGGTAAACAATGTCCATCTGTTTCATTCATTAAAATAACCCATTTATTCAATTACCTTCCTTATGAACTCCATTCTACTTATAATTTTGCTTCTCTGTGACTTCTTTATGTAATAATGAAGCATTCATTGTCATGGGTCACTCGACTGGATAGCATTGATGTACAGAAATGATTTGGGGGTTGCTAAAGAAGTCCTTTAATTTTTTTTCTTTCTTCTGAAGAGTGAATTGGATGTTCCTTTCAAAGTCAAGGCTGGCCAAATTGGTAAGTACTTCACTCTTTTTTGAGTTCCTTAGTCCTTATAGTTTTTATTTTACTTGTGCTGTTTAACCAGTAAGTCGTCTTTGCTTTACAAAAAGTGTGAGAAGTTTTTGGTTTAATTATTTTCAGAAATAATTAATTTCAGAGTTCTAAACCTAATGTACATATATAGTACCTATGTGCTTTTTTAAAAACAAAGGGATAGAAAAGAACTCTCTAAAATGGAAGGACATTTGAACTGTGGTGGTCACGACCTCCAGGCTTTGACTTTACTACATAAAACATCTCCGTTTTTCAAAGTCGATAACTCAGTTTCCTGAGCATTTTCTTTTTATATATGAAAGTGATACAGTTTAAGAACTCTGTTAAGTAGACTTTAAATGAAGCTCATTTCCCTCCTGTTTGTTCACTCATCTTCACTTGATGTATTATGCAGCAGTGTGGTTTGGAGGATATGCTTTGGTAAGTACGAAGTCTCCTTCTTTGTAGCTAAACTTTTATCCATCAGCCATAGCTCAGCATATGTGTCGGCTGAAGAAAATTTTCAATAGGAAATTTAATCTACAATGTTTTCCCAAATAGTTCATGGGACCTGATTCTTAATTTAAGGAAACAAAAATGTCTACCTATATCTATCAGTTAATCTGTCTATCATCTATCTATCTATCTGTCTGTCTGTCTATCTCTCTAGATGTGTTACTGTTAATTTAGAATTTGATGTAATGACTCATTCATCCACTCCTCCCCTACTGCTAGACTTTATTATTTCCCTTCTTCAATCACTATTCTGCTGAATTTTAGGGCTTTCTCCTTTACTTTTTTAGTATCCTTTCCCCCCTTTTATTGAAAATAGATTTTTTTCTCACATAGTATATCCTATTACCACTTTCCCTTCCTCTAATCCTCCCAGTTCTTTCCCACCTCCTCTCACATCTGGATTCAGTCTCTTTCTGTTTCTCATTAAAGAACAAATGGGTTTCTAAAGGGTAATAGTATGATATGCTATCATATAATAAAACAAAACTTAACACATTGGAATTAGAAAAAACAAACAAAAGGAAAAGAGCCCAAGAAAAGGCACAAGAATCAGATGGCCACTCATGTGCATGCCCAGGGATCCCATGAAAACACTAAGCTGGAATCTATAATACATATGTAGAGGACCTGGTACAGGTCCTCAGGCTTGCTTCCTCAGGCTCTGTGAGTTCATATGAGCTTTTATCAGGCTGAGTTCGAGGCTCTTGTTTTCTTGGGGTCTTCCATCCCCTCTGACTCTTATATTCTTTCTGGCCTCATCTTCCTCAGAGATCTTTGAGCCCTGAGGGGAGGGATTTGATGGAAACATCCCATTCATGTCTCTCACTCTCTGCATAATGTCTGGCTGTGAGTCTCTGTATTTGTTCCCATCTAGTGCAGGAGGAAGCTTTTCTGATGTTGGCTTAGCAAGGCACTGATCTATGAGTATAGCAGAATGTCATTAGGGGTCATTTTATTGCTACATTTATTATTAATTTTTAAAGCAGTAGTATTTGGTTTTCCCCTAGGTCCCTTGGCTATGTAGTCTCAGGTTCTTGTTCCTGCAAGCAGGATTGGGTGTGGCTTCTATCTTGTAGAGTGGACTTTAAGTCAAATAAGACGATGATCTGTTACTCCCACAAGCTTTGTGCTGCCACGCCCTAGCATATCTTGCAGACAGAACAGCATAGGTGGGTTTGTATGTATTTATGTTTCTTCTTTGGTAGTGTTCAGAGTATCTGCCTGTACCAAAGATGCTAGAATGTAAGGCAAAGGCTCTTTGTAGGGACCAACTCAACTCCTTCATAGTCAGTGAGTTGTGTAGGTATTGTCTTTAGCATGTGGTCTTGCCATCAGTTTGTGGAGAGCAACCTGTAGTGTTGGCAATAGACTGCGTGGTTTAGAGATTCCCATAAGGCCCCTTTGACCAACAACTCAAACTTTCAGTACCCACTCTTGGTATTTGGAGCTTCATTTGGTGACAAGAGATGGCTCTGCCTCCCCCATTATCTGACTATTTCATTTAGATAGCCTTCATATATGTATAAATTTTAGAAAGCTTCTACTGTACTAGGGTTTTTACAATACCCATCCAATAACCCTTAATTTTTTCTTTCTCTTCCCATATTTCCCTCCTCATCTCCCTTTCCTGTCCTCTCCCTACTTGATCCTTCCATTCTAGTCTTCTCCATTCATTCATAACTATCTATTCTATTTCCCTTCCCTAATGGGATCTATCTCTCCTCCCAGTCCCATACTCTATACCTAACCTCTGTGGCTCTGGAGATTGTAGCTCGGTTATCAATGACTTAATAGCTAATATCCTCATAACTGAATACATACCATATTTGTTTTTTTTGGGTCTGGGATTCCTCAGGATAATTTTTTTTCTAGTTCCCTCCAATTACCTGGGAATCTCATGATTTCATTTTTTAAAAAATGGCTGAGTAATACTTCATTGTAAATGTACCACATTTTCTTTATCCATTCTTCTGTTTAGGGATATCTAGGTTGTTTCTAATTTCTGACTATTATGAATAGAGCACCAATGAACCTGGTTGAGCAAGTGTCCTTGTGGTAGAGTGAGTTATCCTTTGGGTATATGCCCAAGAGTGGTATAGATGAATCTTGACGTAGATTGACTCCCATCTTCCTGAGGAATCACCACACTGATTTCCATAGTGACTGCAAGTTTGCACTCCCATCGGCAATGGAGGAGTGATCCCCTTAATTCCACATCTTTGCCAGCATGAGTTGCCACTTGTTTTATTGACCTTAGTTATTCTGATGGTGAAAAAAAAACGAAAGCTCAAAGTAGTTTTGATTTGCATTTCTCTGATGACTAAGGTGGTTGAACATTTCTTTAAGCGTTTCTCAACTATTTGAGTTTTCTCTTTTGAGAATTCTCTGTTTAGATCTGTACCCCATTTTAAATTGGGCTATTTTTTTTCTTGATATGTACTTTTTTGAGTTCCTTATATATTTGAGTTTGAAATACAGAGCAAGTTCAAGGCCAACCAGGGCAGCTTAGACTCTGCCTCTAAAAAAGAAAACCATGTGGTTTGGAGACAGCTTAGTGGTATAGCAGTTGTCTGGCATGTGTGGGGCTCCTAGGTTCAGTCTTCAATACCACATACACTCAGAATGAGACTGTTTTGTAACTAGCTGAATTATTTCAGGACCTTTTTGGGGGGTGACTTGATAAGTTAGGGTAAATGGAGAGAAGGGTAAGGAACAGGCAGTCCTTTTCTGTTATGGTAAAGGGCTAGTGCCTGTGTTTTTGATCTTATACTCGCTAAGAAGGCAATTGCCTTGTTAGGAGGTCATGAAGTTACATGTAAGTATTGCCCATTGTAAATATAGGTGGTACTCAGTATAAAACCATAAGTGATCCAGAAGTGTACTGATGTGATTTATAGACTCCTCTGACCTGGAAGCCATAAAAAAAAAAAAAAAAAAAAACAAAAAAAAAAAAACAAAACAAAAAAAAAACAAAAAAAACAAAAAAAACAGCTTTTCAAGCTGAAGAGAAATAAAATAAAAATATTTTTATTATTTTAAATTATATGGATGTAGCTCTCTCTCTCTCTCTCTTTCTTGTGTGTGTGTGTGTATGTATGTATGTATGTATGTATGTATGTATGTATGATGTATGTTTGTATATGCATGTGCACAAGTGCAAGTGCCCACAGAGGCCACGGATGCCCTTGGAGTTGGAGTTAAAGGTATTTGTCAGCCATTTGATGTGGGTGCTGGGAACTGAGCTTGGATCTTCTGAAAGATCAGTATGTGTGCTTAGCTTAACCACTGAGCCATCTCTGGCCCCTGAGAAATGAAACTTTTTGTTGTTTTTTTGAGACAGGGTTTCTCTGTGTAACAGCCCTGACTGCCCTGGAACTCACTTTGTAAATAAGGCTGGCCTTGAGCTCACTGAGATTTGCCTGCCTCTGTCTCCCAAGTGCTGGGATTAAAGGCATGTGCTACCACACCTGGCAAGAAATGAAATTTTTAATACAGAAATAATTTGATATTTATCCCTAGACTACATTTCCACACAAAACTGACTTGGTTATGTAGCTATTCAGTTGACCAGAATATTCTCCCTTGTAGAACATTGTTATTATTATTACTAATTTTATTTCCTTTCCATTCGTTGCATTGTTTTTCAATTGGTTTGAATGTTAAGCAATTTTCTTTAAGCATTGCCAGTGATTCTGGTTGTATGACTTCACATCCACAAATGAGTAAATCAGATTCTTTTCTAACAAGTCTTGCTAGCAGCACTCAATTAATGTTACTATTTGTTAAAATTATGGTGAAGGGCACTAGGGAGATGGTTCTGCAGTTAAGAGCACTGGCTGCTCTTGTAGAGGACCTGGGTCCAATCCTCAGCACCCCCATGGCAGCTCACATCTCTTAACCCAGTTACAGGGGATCCAACACCTTCTTCTGGCCTCCATAGGCTCCAGGCATGCATGTGGCACACATACATGCATACAACCAAACACATAAAATAAATAAATTAAAAATTATAATGAAGAAAAATATTTGGTATTTTATTTTTGGAGCATGGAATACTTCAGGGGTAGCAAAGGATAGAATCCTAGTCATGACATCTGACTGGGGCATTAGCTGTCTGAGGCCTTGGAAAGAGGAGTTCTAGAGATTTGGAAAAAGATAAAGAGACATGAAAAGATGCCCCAAATGGTTTTACCTGTTTCAGAATTCAGATCTCCTCTCTCTTTTGCTATTCACAGCCTTCTCCTCATACAACAGCAAATGAGTTCCTGCTATTAGGGCCATAGTTCTTCTGTGAAGAGTGGTAGTTTTTATGGACTCATTTCTGAATATCATTAGGCTGACTTTGAACTTGCTGTGTGGTCAGTCTGGCTTTGAACTTCTGATCCTCCTGCTTCTATCTCGCACTGGGATCACAGGTGTGCACCATCACGCTCAGCTTAATACCATTAATTTTCTAAGAGAGAAATTGTGGCCAGGCCTTGATGGTGCATGCCTTTAATCCCAGCACTCAGGAGGCAGAGGCAGGTGGATTTCTGTGAGTTTGAGACCAGCCTAGTCTACAAGAGCTAGTTCCAGGACAGCCTCCAAAACCACAGAGAAACCCTGCCTCGACCCCCCCTCCCCCCCAAAAAAAGAATACTGAATGACTGTGAAACAGCATGCCTTGCCTTCAGATCCGGCTTCTTCCATTCATAGCTGTTTGACCTGCTGCCCACGTTCATACAGGGGAGAAGGGACTTCTCTGCTGCATTGGCTCCTGTTTGCACAGACACTATTTACAATGGCTGTGTTGATGGCTGCAGGTAGTATTTTCAGTGGCTGTGTTGATGGCCACAGACAGGACTTAAGGTGGCTGTGTTGATTTAGTTGTTGGTGAGGCTGGAAGAGTGTGTGCAGTCTTCAGAAGTGTCCAGTGCAGAGCTCTGACTCCAGCATCCTCACTGATGATCTTGCTGGACATAAATGATTAATTTCTCCTGAGACTGAGCTGTATTTTCCTTTTCCAAATTGCTGTGATTTCTCTTTGATTTATCAAATGAGGTAATTGTCATAAAGTTTGGAAAGTATAAAATACACATTTTAAATGGAATCCCTTTCTTTCTCCCTGAGTGACCAACATACTAAATGTCAGAGACTTTTTATGGGAAATGAGAAATTTGTTTTTGTATCTTCTTTAGCAGTGAAATAATGATTTAAGACGGAAATTATGTTTCTTTAGATAAATTAACTTTGAAGATTCCATGGAAAAACCTTTATGGAGAAGCAGTCGTTGCCACCCTAGAAGGATTATACCTGCTTGTGGTCCCTGGAGCAAGTATGTTGTTTTACTTTGTAATCATTCAGTGACATTGCAATGAAGTGAAATTGTTCCCCTGTGAAGTATTCTGTTATAATGAGGAAGCTAGAACATATGTAAGAAACTGATTGTATGTATACAGTATAGTGAATAAGCATACAGTTATGTATGTACACACAAGTATTGCCACATTTCTATAACAAATGCTTTCCTGTTGTTTCTGAAGATAGTAAATTCAGTCTATTTTAACTTTATTCCCCATGATACTTATTTTGCATCTGAAGCTTTTTTTTAAGTTGTGATGCACTTGAAGAATTGAAGTAAGAAATTTAAAATGTACTGACATCTTAATTTACATATTTCAAGATGGGAAACTTTCCCCATATTTTGTTGCTTTTGATTTTAACAAGTGTTCTTTCAAACATGTGTCACAGGTTGTTTCTTCCTCAAGAATCACAATATTTTAATAAAAATTAATATTTTGAAATACTGAAGCTTAATATCTTATTGGTGTTTCCAACTAAAATGGATGATATGAGAAAAATTTGAATGCTTTGGGAAAATTTACTCAGTTTCCCAACTATAATATATAGTATTTATTTTTGTATCTTGCTTGCTTCATTGTCTACAGTACTAAAGTTCTTATTAAATACAAAGCATTGGTTTGACTTTTCCATGCTTTTTTTTGTGTCTCATGGTTTTCAAGGTGAGACTGAAATTTTTGAAAAGTAGTGAATATTAACTGTTTTTTGTTATTATGCAATACTGTGATTATTTCCCTTTTTGTTTCTTAAAAAATTTCTCTTTTGATCCATCATATAGATAATGAATGCCTCTCATCATGGCAGCTTCATAGATGTGCAACTATATTTCATCCAAAAATCTTCTTATAGATTTTTTTAACTTCTGTATTTTCTTAGAATAGTATTATCAGATATAAGATTACAGATAAAATGATGTGTTAAGGTTATTAATTATTCACAAAATACTTTGTGAAAACATTTTTGTCAATCTACATCGACAGCAGATGATAGATGTCATTATTTATTTATTTTTTTGAGGCACGGTTTCTCTGTGTAATCCTGGCTATCCTGGAGCTCACTTTGTAGACCAGGCTTGCCTTGAACTGAGAGATCCTCTTGTCTCTGCCTCTGGAGTTCTGGGATTAAAGGCATACACCATCACACTCAACATTTCTTTATTTGTATCTGTATGTAGCTGTGTGAGTTTATGCTCACCACATGTGTGCAGGTGTCCCTGGAGGCTGGAAGAGTGTGTCAGATCTTCTGGAACTAGAGTTGTGAGCTGCCTGATATGGGTGCTGGGAACCGAACTTGGGTCCCCTGCAATAGCAATAAATGCTCTGAACCACTGTGTCATATCTCCAGCACTCTTACTTGTTTTTATAGATACTAACATTTTTACCATGCAGGCAGTAGCAGCGAGTATTTTCTGACTTCTGCTTTTCTCTTTTAGTTATCTATCCAGCCTTTTCAGTCACTTCTGTTTTTAGCTACCTTCCTGCTTCTAATTTCTTTCAGGCTTGCCTGGATGCCTTTGTGATGCTTTATAAATAGGAATCATTTATGTGTAAATGATCTTTATTTAATAATTTAATGTAATTTTTATGTAAAAATGTAAATTTTTATAAGGTTAATCTTGGCAGAAGTGTTTCTGACTTACAAAAATAATGTTAACCTATGAGTATAATGAGGTTAAAGTTTTCAATTTGTTTGCTGATTTCACTTCTTTTTGTGAGAATTAACTGTATGTTTTTAGGTATTAAGTATGATGCTGAGAAAGAAGAAAAATCCTTGCAGGATATTAAACAGAGAGAGCTTTCCAGAATTGAAGAAGCCCTTAAAAAAGCAGCAGAGAAAGGTATAATAAGTTTAAATACCTAGACATACCTATATTTTAGAGATATATTTACTATCATTTCATACCTCCTTCTTTCTTTCTTTCTTTCTTTCTTTCTTTCTTTCTTTCTTTCTTTCTTTCTTTCTTTCTTTATTTTTGTTTTTTTTTGTTAGTTTGTTTTGGTCAAGACAGTGTTTCTCTATGCAGCTCTGCTGTCCTGGAACTTGCTCTGTAGACCAGGCTGGCCTTGAACTCACAGAGATCCGCCTGTCTCTGTCTGCCAAGTGCTGGGATTAAAGGTGTGCACCATCACCATTCGGCTTTCAAAGGCTTTCTTAAGCCCAGTTCCAAAGAATGAACCTTCTTTCCAAATCTTAAAATACTGCTTATAGATACTTCATTGAGCAACATTGAGGACTGCTTGCTTTTGTCTGGTGACTGCTTTATTCTGTGTTCCTGAAGACAGCTGTGCTTTGAATAACATTGAGATGTGTGTATTTTATATGTTGCATTCATTTTAACCTATGTTTTTTTATAAGATGCCAAGGGTAAGCTCTCACAGTACAGATGCAGCAAGGTGTTGCTGCTGTGGTCCTATTACCCCATCCCTTCACGAAATAAATGATTTCCAAAACAAATCTCTTCAGATCTGAACATTTTAACACCCTCAAAAATTCCTCTTTTTATCTAAGATAAATTTGGCAATTACGTCACATTTTGATTTTGACTTTGATTTCTAGAGCCAGGACAGAATGAAATGAAAAGCATTGTTAGTCTCTAGTGTGATGATTCCAGCTTGTTTTTTATCTCTTTAAAATCAAGTCATATCCTTGTTACTGACTGAGGTGTAAGTTAGCATTTCACTTCATTTTCCCGTCATTTGGTGGTGTGTATACGGGTTTCAGTGTTGACCGCTGATAGTCTCTGGTAACATATGGCAAATATTTTTGAGTTTTTATTGTTTTGCTCTATGTACAAAATTTCTTTCTTTTTTTCCAAACAAAACAGAATAAGATAAGGCTCATATTGACTTAAAAATATTACCTGAATTTACAGTTACACATAAGGGAGGACTCTTTCTGTGGCCCTGGTAGCATGAATCAGTGGGAACTCTATTTTAAAATGATTTCTTGAGCTGAGTGTGCTTGCTTAGCTGTAACTATTCTGGAGAGTGATGTGGGAGACCCCATGGCCCAGTAGTGTGGGCAACAGTGGAGACCTTCCTCAGACAGTCGCAACAGCAGTATCTGCTGCTGAAGGTTCCTGGTCACTGACCCTAAACCCCTGTTTTTCTGAATTATGTTTTTCTTATGCAGAAATGTTGATTCTCTACTAGATGTTACTAAAGTCAGTCATAATACAGAGGCTACCATAATGGAAGAAAATGATTGAAAACCTAAATAGTTTTTCCCTTTTCCCTTTCACATTTTAGAATGTTATCTTTCCATTGAAACTTAAATATCTGCATCTTTAGGAAAAGCTTTCTTTATTTGTGTTCCTTCTTTGTGCAAAATAAAGCATGTGAGGTTTTCTGAGGGCAGTCCAGTAGGCTTTTTAAAAATCATTTTTGATTCATTAGTGTATGCAATAATAGTTCAATAAAAATGAGAAGTGGTACTTGCAGAGTGCTAGGATTTCATTTCTTTCTATAGAATTTTCAGAGTAAGTATATTTTCTTAATTCACATCTGTGGGTGCATGCCCCCCCACATGCACATGTGCACATATAACCCCCCCACATATATCCATCTATGCATAATGGCATATTTAGGTATACTGATACATAATTACACATTTATAATCACACATATAATTAATATGTTGGATTTGTGAAATCTCCAATTCTGTTTTTGGAAGGACTATTGTAATTGCTTAAAAAGTAATTTAGTATTTCCAGAAAGTATCTGTCAGAAAGGTGTGAAATGATCTGTTTTCATCGTGGACGGTTTAATTGGGATACATTTTGTCCTTTGTGCTTACAAGATTTTGGCTGCTAGGTATTTAGTGTGTAGCTCTGAGCTGACATGTTTGGGCCTGTTGGAGACTCATGGTTTCTCTATAGAGGGTGAACATATGTGGAGCTGGTCTTGTATGAGTAAGTCTGTTAAGTCTTGACAATATGTAATACAAGCATGACAGCCTCTTGGGTGATAAATTTTAGGATTTGTTGAAATATGTTTAGAGTTCAGAAAGTGGGGCCTGGAAAGATGGCTCGGGGGTAAAGGCACTTGCCACCAACCCTGACAACCTGAGTTTGATTCCATAGACCCACATGGTGGAAGGAGAGAACTGACTCCTGCAAGTTGTTCACACATAAATACATGTAATAAAAATATAATATTAAAAACATAAAATTCAGAAAGTGAAATTCAGTTTTTAAATTCATGTTTTCATATTACTGGTTCTGAGTATAAAATAGTTGAATTTAGTAATTGAGAAATATGCTGAGAGATTGGTTTCCTGTAACTGAAGAAATCCATTTAATCATTTTGACTATGTTGTAAATATTACTTCCTAGTTTCCATGGATATCATCTTCTTATGATGCTTTTCATGTGAATGATAAACAAAGCCTTTAAATGCTTCACATTTTACAATATTAATTAATAGTTATTACTTAGTTATCACGTTTGACTCAGACTTAACTTCCTAGTCTTTGTCCACTTTAAACACCATGGCACCATTGCCTGTGTAGTAACTCGGGGAGATAAGGAGAGCGGATGCTCTGGGCTTTGTGGGCAGATAATAAGAGCGAAGATATAATCCTCATGTTGACACACTCTAAAACATGTAACTTCTTAAAATACTGCTACCATTGTTTGGAACAAAAACTGAGTTTTTTTTTTTATTTCACTTTTAGAGCATTTGCTTAGATGTAAAAATAACTCTTTTTCTTCTTTCGTTTCTTTGGAGTGGCTTTCTGTACTTGGGAAGGCAATCATACACGGATTCCCATATGTTAACGTCCATATTTGAAATGCTAATTTTAACGTCCATATTTGAAATGCTAATTTTCAAGGTCCTGTATACATACACTTAAAAATCAAATGGTTCCACATGACACTTAGGATGACAGGTGGCAGCCCCTGTGCACTCTTTGCTGTCCTTCACACTGTCTTCTTAAAGATCAGTTTATGTTTTAGGATATCAGCACTGTCATTATTTTTGGTTCACTGATGTGTGTCATTACCTTAGACTTCTTGTTATGGTCATCAAGGAGTTTGCATCTTGTTGTTTCTTTTCACCCTCCCTGTCTTCTGTTGACATGAGCCAAAGAGCGATGCCCTCTGCATCTTCTCAAAATCTGGATAGGTCATGACTTCTGGCCAGTTACTCACTGTGATAAGGTAAATGTGCCGTATAAAGATCTAGTGATAGACTGTGATTATACTTCCTTCCAGAAGCCTTGTTTTTCTGGCTCCTAAATACTTCCTTTCATTCCTTGTTTAACACACTAAGTTTTCCACATATGAATTGGTGGTTTTTCAGGCCTTTTCCAGCTGCTTTAATCCTTGTTTTGGTCCTCATAATGTATGCCTTGTCATTACCTTTTTTTCTTGGAGTTTTCTTTTTGAATTGTTTCTTCTCTCTCTCTCTCTCTCTCTCTCTCTCTCTCTCTCTCTCTCTCTCTCTGTGTGTGTGTGTGTGTGTGTGTGTGTGTTGGATAAACGAACAGGCATTTATCGAGTATTTATTATTTACCAGACACCCATCAAAGTGCTTTCTATGAACTAACTGACTTAACAGTTACCCAGTGCAAAAGTGAACTTTAACCTTTAGCCAGTGGAGGAGTTGGGAGTTCATAAGTTTTTTACCTTTAAGTCTGGTCTGTGCTTCATTTGGGAGGAAATGGGAGAGGGTGCTGTCTAGCCACAGTTGACTTGAGTGGCTAAAGGGTGCAGGAAGGAACACGTCATACACTAAAGTAAGATGAGATTTTTCTCATCTGATTTTAAAACTAATGGTACATATCATAGGGACTTAATGAAAATGGGCAAAATGACAGGCATGAAGAGAATCCAGATAGCAGATTTGTGTTGTGTTTGAAACTGAAAATTACAGTGAGATCTGAGCCGTCACTGCTGTTTACCTGCCTCTACCTATTTGATTGTTATGACTTTCATGATGAATAGTTTTTGTTTTAATATGAAAATAAGGTTTGTATGTCAAGAGAATGGACCTGATGTCACTGGGAATGTTTCCTTAGGAGTGGGTGCTTTTACTGTCACTGACTCTTTACTTGTCCTGTCATGTGGTTTCTGAGTCTTTGCAGTTAAGTTTAGGTACATTTCCCATGCAAAACTAAAGGTATTATAATAATGCTCTGTGTTTCGGTTACTGCTGCCGTGGGATGCAGGTGCACACTCAGGGGAGTTCATGTATGGCTTGGAAAACTTGCTTTACAAGGACGTCAAGCCTGGTGGGTATGCATGGTTAATTATACTTAACTTCATGACATTGATGTTCTTATCCGTGCCTGAGCAGTTTGTGGAGTCCATTTGATGGTGTGCCATCCTTTGAGAAATATGGAAATGTAATTCATGTTCACACCCTCGCCATCCCTTCCTCTTCCCTCCCTTCTGCAGCCATTCACTCATTCATTGAGCCTTTGAGTGCCTTCTGGCAAACTATGCTGTGAACTTGGTATTGGAGGGTGAGCAAGCACAGAGGAGGACAGGCACTACTCTATCACTCTGCCTTAATCCCTTGAGACAGAATTTCTCAAGGAACCTGGACCTCGGCTAGCAGCCAGTAAGCACCAGTGCTGGGAGAGAGCCCCTGTGGCAAGAGCCCTCATATCTGCAAGTGATTATGACAGTTGCACTGCCCTTTGGCCTTAGTTTTCTAGTACAGTAGTAGTCCTTCCCCATGAGTGCTTTCTCATGCTTACAGCAGAGATTTTCAAATTTGCAAGAGTAAGATGGAAATTTTTTTTTTTTTTGGGTGATCTTCATTCAGAGCCTCAAGGCTGCGTTTCTTTTTATGTCCTCCCTGATTGTGTAATCTTCTCTAGTCTGCTGTCCCATATAGTATGTTGAAATCCGAAGCTCCCCACAAAGGCAAACTGAAGGCTGTTTGCTGTAGGATTTAGAAGGGAGTCATGTGTACACTAGAGTTTGTACCAGATACATAGTAACAATTTAAAAATTTTAAATACAATGTTATATTTTTATAACACTTCAGGAGTTCTTTATGTTAATTTAATCACACTTTATACTTGCTTTGGCTAAATGGCGAGTGGGTCTTCATCTCATTTTATAGTGAGTGCTATGTAGAATTCTTCTGCAGATAGAAGCTTCTTTAATATATATTTTCATTTTGACAGTGGGGAGAATTTACGTGGCAGACTCACATATTAAGTGAAATTATCCTGAGAACAGTTTCTCTTTCTACAAATTTACCACGGTAGTAACCATGGCTGACTGCTAATTTGTTACTTTGTTCAATAAAGAGGATGGCATGGGGGAATCTCAAGGCTCATTGTGCAATTTCATAGGCTATAATGGGCTGGCTGGCTCTCTGTTGTCACTGGTGCCAGTGTTTTCTGGTCTTTCTAGGAAGACTCAACCTTGAAGTTAAAAGTGAATGTTGGTGACTCATCCTAATACCTTACACAACCACTGGGCCTTGTTAAAAGCCAGCGGAAGTCACAATGAAGGAAGCCTTAACCAACCTTTCATCTTTTAGATTTTAAAACAATGATGGATAAAGTGAGGTGCAGTGAGAAGAGTTCATTTGCTGATGGCTTCATTCCCTTAGCTAGGAGCTAATGTGTACTTTATGATAGTTTGCCCTTTCAATTTCCGAGTGCATATTCGTCCCTTATCTCACGCCACTTTTTTTTTTTTTTTAACTTAAAAGCAGCAATTCTCAGAAAGGCAGAGCTAGCTATTTTCATAATGATATCAAAACATTCAGTTTTTCACGGAGTTGACGTTTGTGTGCAGGTGTATAAGCAATGGCTTGTAAACTCAGTGGCTGCCATGGCCTGATTCAAGGCAGGACACTTCAGTGTATGTATCACTCACTGGTCATTGTGTTCTTTGCTACTGTGTACTCATTACAAAAGCTAAAGAAAATAAAATGTGCCAGCATTTCTTAAAGTTTGTTTTTGATAAGATAGAATTTTAATTTTAACCAACAGTTTTTTGAGCAGGTCTCTTAAGTTTTGTTGGACGCAAGAGAAAGTGTGTGTGAAGCATTTCTGAATGCTGAAGTAGGTTGATTCTTAAGGGTGATAGTTTGTGTAGACGTGGGAGTTGTTAGCCAAAGTTGCTTCTTAAGAGCAAGGTTTGTTTTTACTTGAAAGACTGACAGATGGTCGTCATTCAAGTTTGAGTGTGTAGCTACATCACAAAACAAAGTAAAAGTGAACCGGCATATATGAGTGGCTTTTAAGGAAACAATAGAATTTTAAGAACTCCTTGTTTGCCACCTTGAACTTGACAGCTACCCAGGATGGCCGGATTTTCCCATGAGGCTGGTGGTGATTCCAGCAAAAGTACCTCTTGTGTTAAACAGCAACAGGACTGAACCCGAGGGCCTTGCTTCGCTCATTGCATCATGATTTTCATATAACCAGTGACTGATGGATGAGTCATGGGTGTGTGAAAGGCCCACATGATGTGTGAGCTGGCCAACTGATTGTAATTTGGCTGACTATAAAACTATAATTAAGAAACTCTACTTACTGAACTTGAGTGCATTCCCCGTAATTATACAAAGTGACCATGAAAACATTCTTCTGTTTTCCAGTTGCATATCTGCTTTGAAGTCATATTTTCATCATGTATTTCAGTCAGAACAGCATATCTCAGTAGATTGAAGGCAGAAGCAGATATATGAATCTAGCCATCTTCTACTAAGCCAGATATTGTGGGGATTCATCAAAATGAAAAATCATGTTGTGATTCTTTTCATTGTGACTTTAAATTATGTATATATGTATATATACATAATGTGTGTGTATGTATACATATACAATGTATGTATACATATAGTGCATGATTATAAGTAATCAAGTGATGGTTTAATATTATTTTGAATGAATTAAGAAAATAGTTTCTGTTTTTATTTCCAACATGATAAATATGAATAATTATAGCCTATGTTACTTAAAATCCCTTCATGTTGCTTATGCTTTAAATGTGAATTAAAGAGTCCCAAGACCAAAGTTTTGAGAACTGTTTTAGAGTACTTGAGAATCATAAATTTATTTTTTATTAGATTAATTAGGAACTTTTGTCACTATGTAGTCCTCTTGTAGATTTCAAATGATTTCAGGAGGACTGATGTGGTGCCCCACATGCTGACATTAAAGATAGAACAGGGGCTAGACCACCTGCGAAGCTAGAGTCATAACGTCTCCTATCTGGGGATTCCAGCTGAGTGGAGTAGTTTCTGATCAGCACTGGCTTTCTTACTTTTTCCCAAATGGTGTTCTTGAGAACTCAGTCTTTCTGTATGTTTGATTTGTGGAGTGGAATCAGGAACTGTGACTGTGTTAGGAAACGCTGGTGTCTGTGCTGTCTAGCTTCTGTTACGTGTGCAGGTGCTTTCCTCTGGAAACAGTTTATTTCTGTAACCCAAGTTCATGTCTTAATTTTGTGGTAGAACAGTTTGCAAATATCAGCAAAGCAAAATAATTTGTAACTACATATATATCTCCAATTAATTTTTAAAGTTTGTAGTAATGTTTATGTGTAGATGTTTTAATTCATTTGAACAGACAAATATTACGTACGTTTTGCTTAGATATGAATCTCTGTCCTTGGAAGCCTCTTGCTAAATAGGAACCTCTTGCTCACTGGCAAAACAATCAGGCAAACACTTCAGATATGATGCCCTCACTGATTATGATTACTAGAATTTTGTGTAAGGTACAGGCCCTTGGGCTGCTCAGAGGAGCTATGCAAAGCTTCACACAGTCAGTGAGTCATAGGGTAGGAGTATTGGACAGCAGCACCTAGAAGTTTACTCAGGAAAAAGTTTGAGGATGGCAGCCTGTTTACAGAATGGTGTGTAGGGAGGCAGTAGACATTGACATTATGTATCTTTCATACAATTAACATCCCAGTTACAACTTCATTCAATTACAATGGACCTTTCTGCAGTTTCCTGTGCATGCATGACTGGCAGCAGTAACAGAGATTAGGCCCATGTCATGCAGACACATTTGATTTTATTTGACAGGCTGCAGAGAGCCTTTAAATGATTATGAACAGGGGACTGATGGGCTCAAGTAGTATTTTAGATGCAGAAGCAATGCAGAAGGTCCTTTAGCAGAAGGTGAGGATGGGTGTAGAGGCTGGATAATATCCTCGGGGAGTTCAGGTCACAGCTGATGCCTGGCTGCCTGTTGAGTAGAACATTCACAGGCTGGGTCAGAAAGGTGTTGGTTAATGTGAAAATGCCGAATAAAGAAGGATGCAATGTAAAGGAATGACTGCTAGTTGAGTGTACTATTTAGTATGCATTTTATGCCCTGTGCTCTCATACTTTCTTGAGCTATAAACCATGCCTAAGCAGGTCTGCTTGTGAAGGGTATTTCCCTAGAGAGGCCGTCAGCACTCATCCCATTCATCCCATTTGTATTCCCATGTCCCTGCCACACATTGCTCCAAACCTTTCCCTGAAGGTTTGGTATCATCATTATTACATTTCCAATATTTTGGTGACATTGAATTTAAAGTGACACTGTAAATGTGTAGTTATACATATTAAAAACCCATTGGGAATGGATATATCTTATCCATGTTTTGTATAACTGTGCTTGCCAAGTTATTCTCTAGATTAAAGGATGTTGATCTAGGAAGGAAGCTTGTGAGTTTGTGTTTATGTTGTAGTAGATCAGTCAGTGTAGACAGAGGTAAGTGATGCTGAGCTTTGATGTCAAGAAGAATTCTCTTATTTTCTTTTCTGTCCTCTTGTCTGCTAACTTGACTTTTATCCTTTTCTCACTAAAATGCTTCCACTGAGAAGGACGTAAGCGTAAAAAGCACAAAAAACATTTTAAGAAACGTTTTAAAGGTCTTGATCGCTCCAAAGGTAGGTACACACAGTTCTCTCCCTGTGCTGTTTATACACCTTGATTTCTGTCTTGGAAGGTAAAAATGAATGTTAGAGTAGAGTTTAAATATAAAACTGAATTTTAAGTTGGAACTGTATATCAGGCTCTAAAACAAACCTAAGAAAGGACCCTAGAATACGTTGTAATTTCTGTTGCGTAGTGCCAGTAGTGCTCCTTGACCGTCGGTCATGCGGTGTGTAAGAGCTGCAAGTCTTGAGCTCCCATTTTTCTCTTTTCATAGATAAGCCCAAAGAAGCAAAAAAAGATACATTTTTGGAAAAACTGGCTACTCAAGTAATAAAAAATGTTCAAGTGAAAATCACAGACATTCACATTAAATATGAAGATGACGTAAGTGATTTCAATATTTTAAGTTGGTCATTAAATGTGTTTTATGATGTTGTGTATGCATATTATTTGAACCCAATTTAAATTTAAGATAGCTACTCCTGTAAATACACCAGTGTTTTACCTTTCTACTGGGCTGTGTTAGCTGGGCTTTCCACACATAAATATAGTGTAAAACCATGTGTCTGTTCTCTGTGGTTTATGTGGATTTTGTTGGACATGTTATGATATAACTTTAGAAACGAATTTCATTTTTATATTGTCAAAACAATTAGTTCTGAAAGGTGATGGAGTGACTGTTGGTAATGGCAGCCAGCAGACAGGGCCACTGGTCAGTGTAGTTACAGCCTCTAACCTATCCCAAGAGTGGGCACGAACTGCTCATGAGCAACCACAGTGGCTTTGAAGCCAGTCTTGATGTAAGTCAAGTAGGATTCTCTTGTTAATTTATCTTATGTTTTGACTAGGTTGGTAGCATCCTGATAGACAGGGTTTTAGTTCCCTGTCCTGGGTTCTCTGTGTAACACTATTTAATAAGATGCATTTGTAGATTGAGGGAAACAAAACAAAACAAGATACTCTACTACTCACTTTATCTTTGGTTTTCTGGCGGAATTAAAGTGAACTTTGATAACAACTTAAATGTTCTTGGTTATAGTAAACAGGGAAAAGTTGTGCTCCGTGTAGTATGGAAGTGAAAGAGTTACTGTTAAAGCTGTGGAGAAATGGGAGTGTTTCTATATTTGAGGGTACAAATGTAAATGATATCACTAGTTTTAAAATCTAGAGTGCTTTCCCCCCAAAACCTAAAATTAGATCAACAGCCTATTTCTGGATATATAAGCCAAATAACTTGAGTGAAACATCTTGATGAGACATCTGCAGTGTTGTTCACAATAGCCTAGATGTAGGAACAGCTGAAATGCAGTAGGCAAATGAACAGATAACAAAAATATTGAACCTTTCCACAGTGAAGTACTTTTTGGCCTGAGAACAGGCCATTCTGCCGTTCATAGCAACATGGCTGGAGCTGGTGATTGGAATTAAGAGAAATAAGCTAGATATACAGAGAAAATACTGCATATAGTACTATATATAGGTATTTATATCTGGTATCTAGAAAGTCAGATGCATAGTCAACTGATGGTTATGAGAAATAGGGAATAATCAATGTATGAGGTGAATTACCCAGGTTCCAGTCCTCCACAGTAAATCCAGTTATGGAAACATCACATTGTACTCTGTATATCCTAGTGACATAGTACTGAATGAGAACCTCAGTTTGAACCTATTTAAGCTTCTCACCATTGAAACTACAATTAGGAAGTCATGTGACATCTTTCTGTTTAATAAGAAATGTACAGAGACAACATAGGAGTCCACTCAATCATATCTAGAGTGGTATCTGTGGCAGCATCCACCTATGACAAAATATAGTAAAATAACCTAAAAGGAAGAAAGTTTAAATGTGTGAACAGTTCTTATATCACTTGTCTTTCAGGGTAGTTGCCTTATTTTATCTAGAAACATATGAGAAATAAGTGATGTAAGAAATGTGTATTGGGGAATTACAGGCAGTCTTTTAGCAATGTAGAGTTGGACTGTATCAGAGTTCCTTCTGAAATATCTGTAAGTTATTTTGGAGTAATTATCAAAAGATGAATAAATCATTTCTTTCCCTCTATCACTCTCCTTCCCTCTTTCCACCATCTCACACAGAGACACAGACATACACACACAGACCCATATACACACGTACACTTTTCTTTTTTTTTGAGATGAGGCCTCATGTGGCTCTAACTGTCATCAAACTTTATATGTAGCTGAGCATGGCTGCTTGCCTCCTTCTCCTGAGTACGGGGATTGCAGGTGTGCACCACCACGCATGACTCCATTATATATTTATATAAATTGAATATTTATTTGTGTTTATTGCAAATAAAACTCAGGAAGCTGTTTGTGCTCTCCAGCTACCCCAGAGCATGCACATATATTTCTTGTTTGGGAAGGGTCTGTGTGACAAGACTGTGGAGTTCCATTTAGATGACCTAGAACAACATTTTCAATTCCTTTTCTAGTAGTTCATGCCTCTATCACAAGCATACTGTTGTCTATGGCTTTCAAACAGCTTCTGGCAGTCTCAGGCAATGACATCATGCACAGGCTAAACACTGTCTATAAATATCACATATCACATCTCAGAGACAGAAAAGCAGTTTATCATTGGGAGGTTTGGGGTAAGTAGACTTGGGAAATTATGTACTAAGATTGCGAAGCCTGGTGGCTTCAGATTGAAAGTTCAAGACCATGTTGGACTGCAAAGCAAGATTCCGTCACAAGAAAAGTAAAACAACCCCAGCAAAGCACAAAACCTAGGGCTTTTCCCTTTCCAGGCAGTTTTGAAGCATCAAGGGAAGCAAAAGATAGTTCATGTTTCAAAGATGGAAATTTGAGGTGTTGGAGCAGTTATTTAGTGGTGAAGTTGTCGTCTGTAATGCCTTCTTGTACCTGTCTGTGAAGAACACTGTGATACATTCGAGAGTCTGTCGGTCATAGCTGTGGAGCTTCTTAGTTGTAGGAAACCAGAGTTCTGAGAAAATGCTCCGTTAGTGGCATAGGAGCTGTTATAATGCTCCTGTGGACTCATGGCCGTGTCCATGAGTCCCTCCCTCCTTCCCAAGTCCCTTCAGCTGTGTGCCTTCCTCCTAGACCTATTAATAAATAATAAATACCTGGTATTTATTATTTTTATTATTAATTTTACGTTTTATTTAAATTTTTTATTTTTTGAGAATTGCATACACAAATACTATTTACATAATTTCCACCCCTCCCTCCCACCCCTCCAACTCCTTTGTTTCAAATTGATGACCTTTTCTTTTTAAATCATTATTTTTAGTTACACAAAAATAAAAACTGCCTCTGAATTCATTTGTTGTTGTTCATATGTACGTGTGTTCCGGACTGACCACATATTGGGGAGATGCTGTTCCACCACCTCATATTTTAATGTCCCCTTTCTTCTTTGGTAGGTCACTGATCCAGAAAGGCCACTTTCCTTTGGTGTCACGCTGGGAGAATTTAGTCTATTGGTAATGTTGGGTTATTTAAAATGTCTGTGGGATCTGTGAAGTATTAATATTCTGAAATCAACTGAGTAGCCTAAGGCACATTGTTGCTTCAAAGAGCTTTTATGTTGCTGAAGAATTCTCTTACTGTACATTTTCTACAAGTTCACCATTTTCAGTGATACTTTTATATTTAGTAATTGTTTTGATTTTTAAAAAATGTTCCCACATAACAAATGTTAAACCATTTAGAAGAAATGAATGCTGTATCTTGCACATGTGGGGAAGGAGCAGATAACTGTGTAGTGTTCTGACCTCATACTTGGTATTATTTTGCAGGGTTTCCAGAGAGTAGCCAAAGTATCTGTGTGTGTGTGTGTGTATGTGTGTGTGTGTGTGTGTGTGTGTGTGTGTGTGTGTGTGTGTGTGTGTGTGTGTATGAGGGGGGCCATGTGTGTACCACAACATGTATGTGGAAGTCAGAGGACAACTTGTAGGATTCTGTTGTCCCCTTTTACCATGTGGGTCCTGGTGTTGAGTTCAAGTTGTTATGCTTGGTGGCCATTGCTTTTATCTACTGAGCCATCTGGCTGGCCCCTTTTCTTCCTAAATTACTTGGTTATTGCTTACAGATACTAGAGTGTTAGATGTCATGCACTGTTTTGTAAGAGTTGACCTTCTTTTCTTCTTAGACTACAAATGAGCACTGGACTCCATGCATTCTAAATGAAGCAGAAAAAATTATATATAAGGTATTATATTTCTTACTGGGGATCAATTTTTTTTCTTTTTTTTTTTTTTTGGTTTTTTGAGACAGGGTTTCTCTGTGGCTGTGGAGGCTGTCCTGAACTAGCTCTTGTAGATCTCTCGAACTCACAGAGATCTTCCAGCCTCTGCCTCCCGAGTGCTGGGATTAAAGGTGTTCACCACCAACACCTGGTTTCTGAGGATCAATTTTTACACACATGTAGATAAGGTCTTTAAGTGTTGAAATAACTGTTCAGCCAGATGGCAGGGCAGAGCAGCAGCATCAGAGTCCAGCTACTGGAGGCAGCTTGGAGAGGTATCTGGTTTCATTTTGCCCCCAAAGTGTCATCAGTTAGTTATTTTAACGCAAACTCTGCAAAAGTGTCCTTAAGTACATTTTAAGGATGGATCAAAAGTAACACATGTAAGCCCTCAAAAACTTTGGGAGAGGATGGGAATAGGTACAAGTAGCACATTGAAGTCTAGTAATCCACTTCTTAGTAATTGCTTTTGGCCATATAAAATGCTGGTATGTAGAGCAAACCTGACTACGTTTGTGTTTATGATAAAACTAGCAAGCGGCATGCCAGGCAATATTGTGTATGCAATCTCTGGCATCCCAGACAGTTCCTCTCATTGTGGTATAATCTTAAAGACATATAATGTATTTCTGGAATTAATGTTGTTTGCTTCTAAATTTTAGCCAATTAGGATTCTGAGCAATCTACATGTGACCACTCTTGCATTTAAAAGAGTAGATATTATGTTTTAAATTGGCTGTCTTAATCAGTTTGTTAAATATCCTATTTCTGAATTCTAAAATACTACTTGTTACCTTTGACAGACTTAGATATTTCATACCGATTGAGTGTTTAACAGCCAGATGGCAGGGCAGAAACATATAAAACGTGTTGGGTGTTAGTGGTATTTTAACAGGGTTGATGTATTCCTTGGCAAAGTTAGGTTATTAGGGAAAATTATGTTCAATGTGAGTGACTAAGTGAGACCTAAATGCCTTAGATTTAAAGTACTTACTTTGTCTTTATAGTTTGTTAATAAAGGTGAGTCAGAGGTGGCAAAAGTCTAAGATCTGGTTTGGATTAGGCTTTTGCCATATGACTTTCTGTGATCACGTATCTATGCTGAAGGTTAGGTTCTTCATGCATCAAGTGAAGGATTTGGATACAAGCAGCATCCCCAAATGGTATTTTATGAAAGACTAGGGAATTGAGGTATTAGATGTAGAAAGAGTGGTTTGTGGTCAGGCAAGAGAACTGGTCAAGCTCCACCCCCAGCATAACTGAGCAGGGTGTGCTCTGTGTGTGACTACAGGACTTCTGAGTGCTTGACATAGCTCCTAAGCATGGTGGTTCCCCAGCAGTGATATCAGGCAGTCTGTATCTTTCCCTGCCTTCTTAACCACAGGCCCCTTTCCCACCCCCCTACCCCCAACACAGGGCAGTCATTGATAACTGTTGGAGGAAGCTTGTGTTTTCCTATCTAGCAAAACAATCTGTTACATGCTCAATTCTCACTATTCGATAATTGACTGAATGTGAATCTTCTGAAAATGTGTTCCCAGAAATGCAGTTTAACAAATGCTAAACTTAAAACAGTCCTATGTAATTGCCCCTTTTCATTTTTGCATATTTTCTTTCCTCTGAGAGTTCAGAATTTCAGTGAGCATGAGGGCAGTTGTTGAATGCAGATGTACAATTTCAGGGTGCTTTGCCTGACCACTTTCATTTTTCTTGCATAGCTTGTGAAACTTGACAGTCTCAGTGCCTACTGGAATGTTGGCTGCTGCATGTCTTACCATGGATCAAGGGAGCACATCTTGGTAATTTCAGTTTCTGCCTTGAAGCACTAACTACACACCAGAAGTGTGTTTGAAAGGACATCCTTCGTGTGGACAGGCTGCCTGTCATTTGTTTAACTGGCCTGTCACTAAACCATGGGTGTGAAAACACTTGAATTCCATCTGTCTCTACCACTGTGAATCTGAAGATCTTTCTGAAACCGTTCACTCAACAGTGACAGGGGAGCCTGTCACAATGTCCTCTGTAGTTGTTCATGCTCATTTTGGTGGCATTCTTAATATTCGGTTTCCTGTAAGGAGGATTGGGAGTATTGTGAAGATGCCACCTGTCAGACCTGGAGCATGTGTCTTACAAGTTTATAAATAGTTATGATGATGATTTCCTACATGGTGGGCAGGCGATTCAGTGTACTGAGCCAGTGTCTTATTTGTTGGATTAGAGGAGGCGGGTAGACTCCCGAAACACTCTAACAGAGACTCAGCCTTTGATATGTATCTGTTTGTGGGTGGTTCTCATACAGAGGACCATACTTACGTTCTTAGGTATCTTTATTGTAAAGAGAAATACCTATAAACTTTGTTTCTTATGGACTAGTTGTTACAAGAGAGCAATGAAGGTACGGATGTGAGAACCATTTTTTAAAACAATTTTTTATATGTGTGGCTAAGTGTGTATTTCTCTTTCATTCTCAACTTTAAATCTCTTTAGGATCAACTGAAGAGTGAAATTCTTACAAGTAGAAACATCCCCCCAAACCATCAGTACAGTGAGTACCAGAGACAGTTGGTTTATAGAAGAGACATGGAGTCAATGTTTTCACAAACTTTTCTAAAGGAAGTTATTTTAGCAATGCATTATTTTATGGTGTTTTAGCTGTAGAACATATATGTTTGGATAGTAACTCCTAAGGACTAGTCTGTAACTGTGCAGTACTGGAGAATGACGGAGGAGGACAGAGTAGCCAACCTCCTTTGACCTCTGTGCTTTCTCTGATCTTATTGTAGTGTTCATTGTTTTGAGGTCTGTGCTCCTTCCTTCTTTTCTCCATCCCTTCAATCTCCCCCCTTTCTTTCTCCTTTTCTTTTTTCTCCTTTCCCTGTCCCTCTTTTGGAATCTTTGGATTTGTGGTCACCTCTAGCCTTGTAAATCCAATCAACTGGGTATTTTTTTAAAGTGACCTTTATAAGGTTTTTGGCAGCTTCTGCTTTATTTTCCTGGCAGGGCTGCCTGCTTTTTTATTCACTGCATCTGCTTTCCACTTTCAGTTTCATTCTAAGAAGCTGAATGAAGTTCATTTGTTTTTATTCAGTAAACTTTGTAATTCTTTGTAATTGTCTTTAGCTTCCATGTCTGTTTCTTTCCATATTTCAAATTGTTCTGGTTCTCTGTGGTTTTCTTCCTGTCCTTTGTAGCTCATTGCCATTAGATGATGGCACTTTCTGTTATGTTCATACACTTGAATAATGACAGAATTTTAGAGTGTTCCCAGTTTGTTAAAATTTTTAGTTTCAATGATAAAATAACTAGTTCAGAGGATGTACAACTTAATTCTCAGGCATTTATGACTAATATAAGTTAGTTAAAATGTTATACAATCTAATGCAAATTATAATTACCATAAGGTAATAAATCTATATGACTTTGATACTATTTATAGTCATCATCCCTAGTAGACTTTTTGTTTTTACTGTCATTCAACCTCAAGAGTATTTTAAGTTTTTCTTAAAGTTGTCTGTGTATGATCAATTTTAAAACAGTAAAGTGATAATTTGTTTTTATTTATGTTTCTGTTTCTAAATTTTGTCAGTGATTAAGACAGATATTAGATTTTATTTCTCTCTTTGTTTTAAATGAACAATAAATTATTAAATCACAGAGAAACCCAGTTTTAGATAGGGTTTCCGTCTATGTTTCATATACTCTTACTTGGGAGTACATGACTCTAGTTAATTCTAGGGAGATTGGGTTTAACCAGAGAGCTCCCTAATTTGTTTTATACAGAAAAGTGGATCCTTGTATCTCTCTCTGTCTCTCTCATCTCTATCTCTATCTCTCTCTCTCTTTTTATCTGTGTGTGTCTGACACTGTCTGTTTCTCTCTTTATTTTTAAATTGAAAATAGATTTTTTTCTGCAATATATTCTGATCACTGTTTTTCCTCCCTCATCCTTTCCCAGACCTCTCTGTATCCTCATTCATACAACTCCACACCTTCTTTTCTTTCTTTAGAAAACAGGCAAATACAAAAACAAACCAGAGAAAGAAAAACTACAAAGAAAAAGCATGAGAAGCACACACACATGCAGAGACATAGACACACACAGAAAATCCATAAAAACACAGAATTGGAAACCATAATATATAAACAAAAGACTAGTAAGGAAAAAAAATGCCCAGACAAAGCATAATGAGACAAAAATAAATCTCCAAAAGAGCAGTGAGTAGTTTTGTGTTGGCTATCTATTACTAGGCATAGGGCCTATCCTTAAGTGTGGTTTGTATAACCAGCAAAACTCCCTTAGAGAAACTAAGTTTCCCTCATGAAGTTGTCTGTTAGAGATAGATTCTTGGTTAGGGATGGGAAATCATGTCCACCTCCCCCTCTCATCTGGCTTGGACTTGTGTAGTCCCTGTGCCTGCTGACACTGTCTCTGTGAGTTCATATGCCTTGCACATTTCTCGATAGTGGTTTTGTTGCATATACATGGCATCATTTACTTTTTTACTTTCAAAGTGCAATATTCTCATAATTATTCATAGTTGTTCATAGTTGAGAGTATGTAAACATACCTATGTCTTCCCATGTGATGTTAGTTTTTCAGCCAATATCAGCCTCTGCAAAACTCTACATGAATCCTTGTGCAGAATCAGAGCTTAAAACACCCAAACTTGATGGGAACATAGAAGTACAAAATATTGCCATTGAGCTGACGAAGCCCCAGGTAAGGTTCTCTTGGATACCTCTGGCTTTAATTAGCTTTGAATCCTGATTTTTCAATTGTCCTTGTCATTAGTCATTCTCTATGGTCTGGTGGTACTTTCTGTTTCATTCTGTTGATATTTTATGCAAAAAAAAAGTGGGTTGGGGGACTTAGAAAAGAAATTTCAGACAAATAGTTTCCATTAATCTGACCTTTTTCACAAATGATACTTGACCGTATTAAACTGTAGTGGATGATGTTTCCTTTGAATTCATAATTATTAGATAACTTTAGTGTGCTTTTCTACTCTTATTTTCTCTTCTCATCTATTAGACTTTGTGTGTGTATATATGTGTGTGCAGGCATGGGTATAAGATCGGAGGACAACTTGATAGAGTCAGTTTTCTTCCTCCACCTTATGGGCTCTGGGGATTGAACTCAGGTTGTCAGGCTTGGCACAAGCCTTTACTCCATGAGTAGTCTTGCCAGCCACATTTTAGTTTTTTTAAAAACTTTATTTATTTCTATTTATATATAGTGTGTGAGCCTCTGTGAATATTTGGGCTTGCAGGAGCCTAAGGAGATGATGTGAGAGTGGTTGGGTCCTTTGGAACTGGAGCTGTTGGGGGTTGTGTGCTTCCATGTGGGTGCTGGAGTTAAACCCAGGTCCTTTGCAAGAACAAGCCCCTGCTCCTAACCACGGACTCATCTCTCCAACCCCATCATCTCAGTTTTTAATAGCAGACACCCAAGTACCATTCTTTTAGTTTTTAGAGCAACTGTTTTTCCTGTGTTTATTTTTCAAGTGTGGTTATATGCCTGGAGGCTTCGGGTAGCAGCCCTGGAGACCTTAATTGAGAGGATGAGAAGTGTTGATAACTGGGCTTATAGTTTAATGCTCTCTAATAAATAGAATGTAAATGGCCTTTGTCACTTTAGATTTTCTAGTAGCTACTTTACCAACAAGGAAAATAACTACTTTTCATCTGCTTATTTTTTCCTGGTCCAGAACTCACTATATAGCTCAGGATGGCTTTGAACTTGTAGCGTTTCTTCTATCTCAGACTTCTGAGTGCGAGGATTATAGATGTGTACCACCATGTCTAGCTTAAAACAAATCTTAATAATCTATTTTACTTAACATAATGTTTCTATAATTTTATTTCATAATATTTTTTAAAATTTTTTTATTCGTCCAAATTAGGATCAAGCCTGCTTCACATGTCAATTCCTTCTCCCTCTCCCTTCCTTCCCCCTAACCTTCCCCCAACTCCCCACCTTCCCCCCACCCTATCTACCCTCCACTCCCCAAGCAAGGTAGGGCCCTTGACGGTGGCTCCCCAAAGTCCACCACATGATCCTGGACTGGGCCTAGGCCCTCCCCCATGTGTACAGGCCAAGAGTGCATCCCTTCATGTGGGATGGGCTCTTAAAGTCCCTTCTTACACCAGGGAAAAATACTAATCCACTACCAGGGGCCCCCTAGAGTGCTGAGGCCACCTAATTGACATCCATGTTCAGGGGTCTGGATCAGTCCTGTACTAGCCTCCCAGACAGCAGTCTGGGGTCCATGTGCTCCCCCTTGTTCAGGCCAACTGTTTCTGTGGGTTTCACCAGCCTGGTACTGACCCCTTTAATCTTCATTCCTCCCTCTCTGCATCTGGGTTCCAGAGTAAAGTTCATGTGTATCCTTGGGTGTCTGCCTCTGCTTTCACCAGCCACTGGATGAGGGCTCTAGGCTTGATAGGGGTCAGGCTCTGTAGGGATTATTTCATAATATTATAAATATAAATTGTAACTAGGTATTTTGTATCCTTTCTCCCTTATATCTTTGAAATCTGGGATGTAGTTTATTGTTGAAGGTTAGGCTAGACACATTTCTCAAGTAACCCTTAGGTAGAATTGTACTGAGGAAAATCCAAAGGAAGCTAGACCTTTTTCTATTTGAGCCTGTGATCATTTTCACCCCTTCCTTGTTTGTGTGTTTCTCTTCATTTGAACTGTTTGTCAGGTCTACATGACACTAAGTTGTATTGGTAGTAAATTGAGTACTTATATAGCTTCATCTTGCTTAGTTATGCATCGATTTTCTGGAGCAGATTGGGAGTTAGCTCCTATAGCTGTGGCAAAAATGAGGGTCCAGAGGAAAAGCGGGCAGGTGTGGAAACACAAATACATTCAATACTGGGAAAAACACCATTTCACTATTGCTAAAACATGCATTTATTTCTCATTTTAGAATACTGAAAAAAGGTGTCTATTATTGGTCATGTGACAATTTAAATAGCTGCACAGTTTTCTTTTATAGAAAACTTAAAATATTGTGCTTTAATTTCTAATTGATAATTTCAGGTTTAATCAGGCATTGCTAGTATATTATTGAATTGTGGGGTCCTGTAGAAAAAGAGAATCAGATCTTATTTTTATTTGTATGTTCACTGTAACAAACCTAATTTTGTTCTTGTTTCAATAGTACTTAAGTATGATTGATTTTTTGGAGTCACTGGATTATATGTTTAGAAATGCCCCGTACAGGAAGTACAAACCTTGCTTACCACTTCACACCAATTGTCGGCAGTGGTAAGTTAGAATTTGTTCTTTTTATCTAAAAATTATTTTCTTTCTCTCTCTGTGTCTCTGTCTCTGTCTCTGTCTGTCTCTCTCTCTCTCTCTCTCTCTCTCTCTCTCTCTCTCTCTCTCTCTCTGTGTTGTTAGATGTGAGGTTGTGCTTGCCTGTGTGGATTTGTGTGAGACTGGAGGTTGATGTTGATGTCTTCCTCTCTATTCTCAACCCTTACTTTATGAGACATCGTCTCACTGAATCCGGAGCTCTCCCATTTCAGCTCTGCTGGCTGGTCAGCAAGCCCTTAAGTTCTGCCTTTTTGTTTCATCTCCCTTCCCCCCAGCACAGGGACTATAGGTGTGCACCAACGAACCCAACTTTTATTGCATTCTGGGGATGCAAACTCAGGTTTGCATCTTGTACTTGTTCATCAAGCACATTGACTACTGAGTCATCATCTTAGCTCTTGTTTTTATATTTTATGAGACATGAATAATCATGTAGTACGGGCAGTCAGAGTTAAGAAACCTTTAAACTCTGGTTGTCTAGATTCTTCTAAAACAATAAAAAAGAGAGATCTTTTCTGTCTGTGCTGTTGATGTTGTCTTCTCCTCACAGATGCCTTCCTTGTTTTATATTCTGCTTCTGGATTCCCAAAGTTTTAACTTGCAAGACTCTGAGCATGTTTTAAATAGTTTTGTCAGTCATCCATATGGTCTCAAGACTATAATCAGTAGAACACAGCAGGCATCACACAGTATGAACTAAGATAGCTATGACATCATGGGATAATATAATTGTATGAAGCCATTGTGCTGTATGTGGTCTTCCATTTAGTGAGAAGTTGCTGTCCAGCATGTGACTGTGCTGTTTTCCACATATATCATTTTGTGCCTCTGTGGGTTTGCTTTGGCAGTCCCTCTTCCTGGAATGTTTTTAGCTACTCTGTTTAGGTAAGAGAGTTATACTGTGGGCTTGCAGTGTTACTGGAAGATGGTGGAGAAAAATGACAACAAAAAAATCAACAATGTGGTATCTCTGAAAAGTCAGAACTATTTTCTTACACCCTTATGTTCATGTCTACATTAACAACATTTGACTTTAGGTGGAAATATGCAATTGATTCTGTTCTTGAAGTTCATATAAGAAGATATACTCAGATGTGGTCATGGAGTAACATAAAAAAACATAGGCAGTTACTCAAGAGTTACAAAATTGCCTACAAAAACAAGTTAACACAAACAAAAGTCTCAGAAGAAATACAGAAACAAATTCAGGTATGTTTTGCATATGTTAGTATTGCTATATGACTATTCACCCTTTAATATTCTCTGTTTGTTTATTTGAGACAGGGTCTCACTCTGTAGCCCTGACTGTCCTGGAACTTGCTCTGTAGACCTGGCTGGCCTCGAACTCACAGAGATCTGCCTGCTTCTGCCTCCTGGGTGCTGGTATTAAAGGCACACACTGACACATCCAGTTCCTTTAATATTCAGTGTATATAGCTTGAATTAGAATGTAATTTGGCAAAGAACAGATTCATCACTTAAGGAGAATTATATGAGAAAATAGTGTATTTTTTATTTTTTCTTTTCATCCTTTTTATTAACCAGCAATTCCTTTTCCCTGGCATAATGTCACATATGGTAAAACTACTATAGACTATTTGGGAAAATGTGTTTGGTTTTCTAATTCTGTTTCAGAAATGGACATCAGACTCATTTAAATGTTCATTTGTTAGATCTTGTTTTATTCATAAATATCTTTGTACTTATACTGTAGTGTTCTCTCCCTTTTAGAACTTAAAGTATTATTTATAAACAAAACAAAACCCCTTTCCTCCTTGAGAAAGGTTCAGGGGCACAAGTGAGCCCTGAATACAGAATTTGTTTACTAGCATCTGGTGGCTGTTGCTGCCATCGAGTCCCAGTGTCCGGGATGTAAGACTGGGCTGGTCTCTTGTGCTTCTGAATCATGATAGTCACCAGTGTGACACATCAGGAAGAACCTAGGTGTGAAAGCCAAAGATTGGGACTCAGGTGCTTCGTGCTTACCGGTGTTCTGGTCACAGACACTGGTTTCCCAGCTTCTTAAGTATAGTGTTTCTCCTTAGGAATAAAGTGAAAACTACATTTGTTTTCCAGTCCTTAGAGATGTATAAACAAAATATATGAATTACCTGAGTTAGGGGTCATCCAGTAAATGCTAGAGTCTCAGTTTTTCCTTTAGTCTATGTGGTGACTCAACTAATTTACATTCCCCCTTTAATTTTTTTGTAATGACATAGTTGCTATAAAATATTACTGAGTAGGGGAGAGTAAGAAGTAAGGATCACACACACAATATACCTGAAAACAAGTCTCCTTTTTATTATTTTTAAAATCTTATGTATTTAAAATTATGTGTACATGCATGTCTGTGTATGTGTTTGTAAACACAACAAAGTATAGGAGGCAAGAAGGGGGCATCAGATGCCCTGGAGCTGGAGTTACAGGTGCTAGTGAGCTGCCAGAGGTGGGTGCTGGGAGCTAAACTCCATTCCTCTGCAGGGAATCCAGGCCAGTTTTCCAGCTACCTCTTCAGCCTCCCACGTCCTTTTCTTTTCTTTTCTTTTCTTTTCTTTTCTTTTCTTTTCTTTTCTTTTCTTTCCTTTCTTTCTTTCTTCCTTCCTTCCTTCCTTCCTTCCTTCCTTCCTTCCTTCCTTCCTTCCTTTCTTTCTTTCTTTCTTTCTTTCTTTCTTTCTTTCTTTCTTTCTCTTCCTTCCTTCCTTCCTTTCTTTTTTTAAACCTTTTTAAAGATGTTATTTATTTTATATGTGTGAGTGTTCTGCCAGCATGTATGTATGTCTGTGTACCACGTGTGTGCCTGGTGCCTGTGGAGGTCAGATCTACAGATGGCTGGGAGCCTCCATACTGTAGGTTTTGGAAACTGAACTTGTTAGAGAAGCCAGTTGTCTTGACCTCTGAGCCATCTCTTCAGCTCTAGAACAGCTCCCATCATAAACATTCTTGCTTTTATGTGCAGTTATGTATGTCTCACAGAAAAGCTTTATTTTCAAACTACTTTGCTCAGCCTACACATAGGGGGGAGGGCCTCAGCCTTGCCCCAAATGATGTGACAGACTTTGATGTTTCCCCATGGGAGGCCTCACCCTCTCTTAGGAGTGGATGTGGGGTGGGATGGGAGATGGTGAGGGGAGTGAGACGATGGGAGGGAGAGGGAACTGGGATTGGTATGTAAAATAAGATTGTTTTTAATAAAAAATAAATAAAAAATAAAATAAAAATAAAGATTTAATTTCTTATAGAACTTTTACTTTTCTTGCTATAAAAATTAAAATAATTAAAAGCTCATGCTTTCATTAGATCACCATCAGTATTGGTAATGACTGGTTGAGTCCATCAGTCATGGAGTATGTTTTTGATCTAATCATTATTTTTCTTGTTTCGCAGGACTTGGAGAAGAGTCTAGATGTTTTTAACATAATTTTAGTGAGACAACAAGCACAAGTTGAGGTAACCATTTTGGTTAACTGACTTTAGTCTTTATTAGTCATGTTGATATCACTGTTTTAAACCCAGGATGAAGAAATCTCTTTTATGGAAAGTTGCTGACGTTTCCCCAAATGGGAATAGAGATTGGGTTCTTATCGCTTCATTTAGTGTCTAGAGGAAACTAACTGGAAAAAAGATGCTAATATTGGAAGGAAGAGCTTTAAAGCCTTGTAATCTAAAATTTATAAAAATGTAAATCTGCGTTCTCCATCGTTCTAGCAGCTTAACTTTGCAGTTAACATCTGGCATCAGGCAGTGGTTTTCCTTATGACCTTAACATACATACTTCAGCTTTGTCTTTACTCATTACATAATTAATTTTTTCCTTTCTCCTTTTCTCTTCCTTCTTTTTTCTTCCCTTCTGCTGTCTTTCTCTTTATTTTTCAAAATCAGAACCAATTTGTTTATAACTTTTTTTCCCCCTGCCTGTCCACCAGGACATTATGTACTTTGTTCTTTCCGTGTCATTGCTATTCCTTTTCAGTGATTAAAATTGCTAATGAAATAGAGCTTATAGAAACATTAGATAATGTAGATCAGCAGAAGGAGATGCTCTCGTTACTTCACTCGCTGTCTTTAATGCTCAGCTGCCTGCATTTCCTTTTAAGTCCTTCCTACAGATCTCAAAGGCATACCACCTCCTGTTCTGTGATGCTGGAGATTGAGTCCATTGCTCAATCATTCAGCTCTCCTTCCAATCCATACTCATTTTAAAATGAGACTAAAGCAATTCATTTATTTATTTATGTAGCAAAAACTTAATGAATTCCTATCATTCTAGATTATGGTTAAGTGCGTGGACTTGAAGGTCAGATGGTTCCAGTTTTGCAGGCTTTTTTTGTGACCTGGGACTAGCTATTTAATTTCTTTGTGCTTTACTTTTCTCATTTATAATGGGACTTGTGTCCTGTTCTTATTGTGGGGAATATGTGATAGTTCATTTAAAACAGTTGGCCTGTTAGGGGCCTGGCCCTCTGGAATGACTAAGTGATTTTTTTCTTCCTCTTTATCATTTATATTAGCATAATGGATTGAGCAAAACAAAGGAATCTCTTCCAGTGGGAGAGAGGGATAATAAACATACAGTTAAACATGAAGAGGCAGAACAGAAACATAAATAGAGTGCTGGGGCTAGATAGTGATGATAGTTGGGATTGCAGTTTTAAACAGGAGGGCAAAGAAAGCTTCACTCAGAAAGGGAGATTGGACTAATGATCCAAGGAGGGTGAGAGAGTAGCCAGAAAGATGTCCAAGGGCAGAGGTAAACTAGGAAGAAAGAATAAATGGTACCAGTTTAAAGGTTTGAGCCTGGGAGCTCATCTGGCTTATTCAGGGAATGTTGTAACCAGATCTTTGAGGGGGGAGGGTGGCAGCCACTGTGACAGAGTGAGAAGTGACAGAGTGAGATGGAAGTGGTGCTGCTGGGAACTGGAGAGATCACCATGTTGTATAGGATCTTATAAGCAGCCTTGCATTTTGGCTTTTATTCTGAATTGTCAATTCTTTAATATTGCTTTTGAGAAACAGGATGTTATGATTGGGTATGCTTTAGAACTCATCCTAGGTGCTTTGCAAACAGGAGGGAGAATGAGGGTACAAATAGGGGAGACCAGCTGGTATTGAACTGATTGGGGATGGGTGGCATGATCTTAATGGAGATTGGTTGCAGTGGAGTGGATAGAGAGTGTCAAAGTCTAGATGTTTGGAAGGCAGTCCCCATATTACTCAATATAGGTTGGATATAAGAGAGTTCAAAACCCTGGGTTACTTTGGTATAGATAGTTGAAAGTGTAGATCTGTCATCAAATGAGATGGGGAAGATTGGGTGGATCAACTTGGGTGCGGTGTGAGAAGATCCAGAGTTCACATCAGATGCGGGAATGTGAACTCAGAGCTCAGAAGAGAAGTCTGTGTTGCCCGTATCAACTCAGGATGTGTTAGACCATTGAGATCAAATAGTCACCTAAGGAATTAGAGGAGAGTTGCAGAGGTCTAAAGCCTTTGGTTGTCATGCTCAGAGAGATGGGAAGCAACTCAGAGGTGACCATGAGGTGTAGTGGATTTGAAGGAGGAGCTGTATTAACACAACTCCAAATCCAGGAGAGTGACTTGAACACCTGTGCATACCTGTTGCAGAAGCACCTGAGTGGCAGCTGAGCTTCAGACCTGAGCTGTATAGTCACATGTGTGGAATGCTTTCAAATAATATTCCTTTCTTCTTTCTGTCTTGGATGACTGACTGTCTCTTTCTGCTCACTCTGTCTATACACAAACACTACATACAAACATCTATATAAGATGTATAGAATATAAAGACACAATGTGTGTATATGCACATACATGTTTATGCTAGAATGAAAATACTGTGTTTTAATACATCTTGATACCTTTTCCTGTCTTCACTCTTTAATGCCTGCACTCATGGATGATGTAGGACAAACACTGAACATTTTCCCCATGGTTAGCTTTATATTCAGTCATCAAACCTCCTCTTATATTACAGAACTTAATTTTTTTTCTTTTAACTTCTCTTCTGGTATGTTTTTACTTTTTCTTATGGGAAACTTATGTTAATGATTCGCTATCCATTGAAAATTCTCTTAAAAAAGTAAATTTGATGATTGTTAAAATCAGGGAATGGGAAGATAGAGTTTAAATCATTTACCCCTTTTCTTTATACCTGTCTTCTGGTTTTTGAAAAATGGGCCAAGAGAAGTAGCAGTAGGAACCACACTGGGATTTATATCAGGCAAGAGGTGAGATGGGATTTGAGGACCATTTCTGTCACTGTCTCTCCTTCCCACTGTGAACTAGTTTGAAAACTAATAATGTGTGTAAATTTTGAAATATGCTTTCTAGATGAATGCATTACAGGTACAGAAGCTTCTTCCTTTAAAGACTCATTTTCATTTTATAAACCTATTATTCTAGTGTCTTCTTTGACTCTCGCATGTTACAGTACATCGGGAAGTTCACGGATTCCTTAGCTATATCTAAATAGTGTGTCTCCTGCAAAATCCTATCAGTAGGTGTAGGAAGTAGATTAATCCATAGATTATACTATCCAGGCCATACTGTGAGCATCATTTCAGAAAGAATTGGCCTCCTCTCCTGTCTTACTCTATTGAAGTAGTAAATTGACCACAGTTATACTTAACAGTGAGCAGAGCGTTTCTTCTGAATGAATCTTCAATTTTTATTTTTCAGATCATTCATTCTGGGCAGAAATTAAGAAAAAAGTCTGCTGAGTCAGGCGAGAAACGTGGCTGGTTTAGTGGGTTTTGGGGAAAGAAAGACTCTAAGAAGATAGATGAGGACTCATTGATCCCTGAAAGTAAGTGTCAAGGCAGGCAGACATCAACCATCAGCAAGGAAAAGCCGTGTAGATTGTTTCACAAGCCCAGCAGAGGAACACATGAACACATATGACAGACTATATAATTGCTTTATTTTTCTACCTGGAGTAAAACTTGACTCGTGACAAATTTAACATTTTCATTGCTTAGACGTCTCTGAGTTTTATATTCCTTTTTGTTAACTTTTAGATGGTTTTTAATGATAAGTTAAGTTTTTAAATTTAAATTTAAATTTAAATTTTAAATTTTCGGTGAATATCGGTGTATATCTGAGAACTGAATTTCATTAATAGTGATTGTCATTTTTCAGTTTCTTAACACAGTCAGATACAGGGTGTTTTTTTTAAAATTAAGCCAAACTGGTGTGTTAGAGGAATTAGGTGGCTGATTTTGCTTTAGCATTCATGTCTGTGGGCTTTCCCCCCTTCCAGCATATTTTTGTTGATTATTAAAAAAAAATTATCGTTAAGACTGAAGCCATTCATTTCCTAAACGACTGTCTTATCTCATAGCCATTGATGACCTCATGACTCCAGAGGAGAAAGACAAGCTCTTCACTGCCATTGGCTACAGTGAGAGCACTTACAACTTGGCTTTGCCCAAGCAGGTAGGTGTCTGGTGCCTTTACAAGTGTCTTGATTCACTTGCCGAGTTATCTTGAGTTGGGTTAAATTAGTGAAAATGTGTTGTCCTTAGTTTGGTTGCCTAATGTTGTTCTGGGACCTTATTAAGTCAAAATTCCTCAAGTGTAGGATTGCTTGTTTTAGTGAGTAAAGGAAGAATCTGGTGAAAATTCTTGTTAGAGTGTGCAGTTGAATCTTTAAGACATTTTTATTGTGAAGTTTAACTCCTAGCTAGAGTGAACAGATCAAAAGCATCCCCCATATTTGACAGGTTGAAAAGTCACTGGCTACAGTGACCACCAGTGTCAAGGGTTAGAATATTGCAACTATCCTAGAATTCCCTATGCTTCTCCTCGTCTCTTCTCTAGAGATAACCAGTGTCCTGATTATTACCACAGTTGCTTCTTTCATTTCCTTTTGTGTTTTGTTGTAGGCCCTGGGAATTTGTTCTGTATATTTTTCATCTTTCTGTAAATGAATCACAAAGCATGTTTTCTCTTGTCTGGCTTTGTCCTTGGAGCCATCTCTACTGTTGCACCTAATATATTTTGCTCATTTTTATTGCTGTATGGGGTTCTATCATTTGAAGTACCAGAACTTACTATGTCTGTACTTTTGTTGAAAAGCTTTTGGGTTATCTTTATTTCTAGTTCACCCCACCCCCTTTAACTGTGTGTTTTCATTCCCATTGAGTAAATACCTAGGAGTGAAATTGTTGGGTCATAGGTAGATGTATGTAGATTAAAAAAAGAGGTTCCTCAAATATCACTTATTGTAATGGCCTTCTTCATATGTTTACTTTTAGCCATTCTAAGGGGATGGCATGCTTTCTCGCTGTATTTTTAATTTGTATTTTTCCTGATAATGATGTTGAGCATGTTTTCATGGATGGTTGGCCATCCTGTGTGTTCATTTGTAAGTGCCCACTTCAAAAGAGGTGGTTGGCCTTCCATTGCTGTCCCAGGGACTCTTTGTGAATTTACTTACAGGTCTTGTATCTTTTGTACTCACGTACAATTTTTAGAATCATCTTGTGCTTTCCAGAAAACATGCTGCTGCTGTACTGTTAGAGATTGTGTTGACTTTAGAGATGATTTTGGGGAGATGGGAAGTGTCATGGAGTTGCATCTTGTGTCCCCTCATTGCTCTGTGTCTGACCATTGCCCTCATTTCCCTTTTCTTGAGTGATGTCTGTTGTTTTCTTCCCTCTAATGAAGATCTGCTTGTAATTATTTTCTGAATTTTTGTTTTTTTTCTGAAAATATCTATTATTTTCCTGTGTGTCTTAAGGAGATTCCCCCCAACTTTTCGTTTAAAATTCTAGATTGTTAGTTCCTTTTTAAAAAAGAGTTTGAGTCCATAATTCTATTGCTGTCTGGATTATACTGTTTGTCAGTACGTTCAGTTGTGAGCTATATTGTATCATTGCGACATTTGTGCTGACTTATTTCCTTTATATGTTGTTTTAATGAGTGAAGTTTTTTTTTTTTTTTGATGCAAACAGCAAGAGGCTCTATTGTAGTTGTTTAACGAGCTAACCCCATGTTAGCTCAGGTCTTTCATCCACCCACCATGGAGGGAGGTTAGGAAAGATGGCTCTAAGCGCCTGCATAGAGATCTTAGAGGGCAGCATAAGGGGAGTGTCTAGGGGTACGCACAGGCTCAGGATTGGTGTGCCTCCAGGCTTGGAGGGTTTGCCCTGTGTTGATTGGTCAACTGGTTGTTATGGTCCATAGGCCCTTCCAGGGTGGTTGCTATGCTCTGTGCATCATTGCTGTGCACTTGTCTGTAAAGCACACCCAGAGCCATAAAGCATAGCACTACCAGCTGACGTGAAGGGCATTTTTATTTAAACTTTTCTTAGTGTGATTTTCTATTTTTTCTTTATCCTTGAGCATTCTATATAGAAATGCAATGAAATGACCAGATCCACCTCTATTTCTGTCTTCTACCTCTCCCACATCTCCAACATGTCTCCCTCTGAACTTTCTGTTTTTCTTCCTATACCCACCCCTGCATCCTCTCTGTCTGTAACAACTCACTAAGTCCAATTTGTGTTGCTCATGTAAGATATGGGCACACCCATTGGAGAAAGTTTTTTGAACTCTTTAGGTTTTCAGCATTTTACTGTGGTATAAATTTATAATTGCTTTTGTTCATGTAGTTTGACTGTCAAAGGTCTCATCAGTGTAAAGAGTTTCTGTCACACTGATCCTTCCCTTCTCATTCGGGACTTCTGATGTAGGCTGTGCCTTTGTGGTGTCTTCTGTTCCCTTTTCAGTTCTCTGCATTTCTAAGTCTTTTCCTTCTTCATTTGGAGAGTTTCCTCTAATTTTCTTTAGCTGTTTGTTCCTGGGTCTCAACCAGACCTGAGGCTGCTTCATCAGTGCCACTGCCTTGTGCTAGGACCTGATTTCCAGTATCTTCCTGGCGAGCCTCATTTCACAGGCTGTCTTCTTGCTCATAAAAGTGCTCATGCTTAGGGGGAAACACATCCCCAAATTTCACATCATCATCTCCCTAGTGGTTGTCTGTCCTAAGAACATTTTTGGCTAGAAGTATAGTCACACATGCATGTGCATGTATGTGTATAGTGTGTGTGTGTGTGCGCGTGTGTGTGTGCGTGTGCGTGTGCGTGTGTGTGTGTGTGTGTGTGTGTGTGTGTAAGTGTGCTATCTGTCCAAGTAGGCTTTCATTGAGAGTATGTGGATGCTGGAATCTGTAAGTTTCATTGAATCATTTGATATTTCACCGTATTTAATTAAGATGAAATCATTAAAGCTAGAATTTATTCATATTATAACTGTTTTCATTCACCCCTCTGTTTAGTATGTGGCCCATATACTGACTCTGAAGTTGGTGAGCACCTCTATTACAATAAGAGAAAACAGGAATGTTCCAGAAATCCTGAGAATTCAAATAATTGGCTTGGGTACCCAAGTATCCCAGCGACCAGGAGCGCAAGCACTTAAGTAAGTTTTTATGAACTTATTTTCATTTACATTTATGGTTTTAGGCCATATATATATCATCTTATGCAGCATGAAAGAAAACTTGTTTATGTTTTATGATGAACAGTATAAGTCACTGTTCTAATTTCCCTCCTTGCCTCTCTAAGTGCTTGTCACGCAGGGTTTTTATTTTATTTCTCTGCACCATGGCAGCTGTTCAGGGTATGGTACATTACATTTCTCTTTTCAGGAGTTTTAAATCATATTTGATAATAGTATATGCAAAAAATTAATTCAAGACTATTTACCACTTTAGACAAGTTACCATAGAGCATGGTGTGAAATGCCTACAGTTAGACTGCACTGTTCAGTTGGTTCAGTTGTGGGCAAGAGTAAGTGAAACAGTAGGGGGTGTAGGCAGCTGGATGGAAAGGATGCCAGGAGAAGCAGGAGGAGGATGTGGGAGTGGTGTGGAAACAGGGTGATGGCATTATCTGTGTTTAAACATTGTGACCAGAACCTGTGGCAATGCTAGGGTTGACTACAGTAGGTTTTTATGTGGGTGGTAAATAGCTAATAAGACAGTGACTGACAGCAACAAAAGCAGGTTTTGTAGTAAATGAAGACCAGCCTAAGGAGATGAACTGTAACTTTGGGCTCAGTTGATTTTCAAAGGAGTGTTCAAAGGAGTTGCTGTAATTTTATTTGTTACACACTTGCTTTTTCCTTATTGGATAGGATAGAAGCAAAATTAGAACATTGGTACGTCACAGGCTTGCGCCAACAAGACATTGTGCCATCACTGGTGGCTTCCATTGGGGATACTTCATCGTCCTTGCTCAAAATTGAGTTTGAAACCAACCCTGAGAACAGTCCTGCTGACCAGACTCTGATTGTTCAGTCACAGCCTGTGGAGGTCATCTATGATGCTGTAAGTGTAGGCAGGATGACTTTTAAAGCTGTCTCTAGGATTGGGGAGGTGGCTTAATCCGTAAGTGCACTTGATACACAAACACGATGCTCTGAGTTTGAATCCTTAGCATTCAAGTAAAACATTGGCATGGGCGTACATGTGCCTGTAAAACAGCACTGTAGGAAGTGGCCAGGAGGGTTGCTGGCCAGCCTAGCTCCATGTTCAGTGAAAAGCCCTGTGTCAAGGGAAGAAGGCAGAGAGTGACAGAACATGACACCATGTTCTCCTCTGGCCTTTGCAATGTGCATGGGTGCACTCACCTGCATACACACATGATTATGTATTATACATGCATATCCCATATACACACACATAAATACATTTAATTTTTGTGTGTGTGTGTGTGTTGAAAGGATGGCTCAGTGGATAAAGGCTCGGCAAGCCTGATGACCTGAGTTCAATTGCTGGAAACCATGTGAGGGCAGTAGGAGAGAACAAGCACTCACACACAAATGATAAATTTGAAAACAGTTTTTTTTTTTTTTTTTTTTTTTTTTTTTTTTTTTTTTTTTTTTTGGTTTATCAAGAGAAGGTTTCTCTGTGTAGCTTTGGAGACTATCCTGGCACTCGCTCTGGAGACCAGGCTGGCCTGGAACTCATAGAGATCTTCCTGCCTCTGCCTCCCGAGTGCTGGGATTAAAACCAATGCCTGGCTATTTGAAAACATTTTATATTGTAGTGGAACACACATGACAAGACTTGCCATCTTATACATTTTAAGATTGTGGTTCAGTTGCTTAGCAACATTCACAACTGTACTAAGTTGCTGGACAACTGATCTTCAGAACTTTCTTTGTCATATAAAATCTGATATTTTTATATTCAAGTTTTGTATGTAGGTAAGAGTGAACAGATTTCCCCGTTTCTTCTCTAAATGTCAAAGCCTTGTGGCAGAATCCAAATACAGTGTTGAGGGATGGGATTTATTCTCTACCTGGAGGCTGAAACTTGAGGCCATGTCAGTTGCTACTTTCATGTGCGGCTTAGACCTCTTGTCACTGCCGTGATATATATAGGTTTTTCTTTCTCCAGTAAGCTCACTTGGCTGTTCCTTGCTCACATGGTCTCTCACTCCTGAAGGGAATGTAGTAGCATAGAATGTCTGTGTATTCCTTAGTTCAAAGCCACGACTGTTTATAACTGAGGTCAATCCTTTAGATTTATAATATACATTTAACGTATAACTGTGGTGTTTTAAAATTCTTTTTACAGAAAACAATCAATGCTGTAGTTGAATTCTTTCAGTCAAATAAGGGGTTGGATCTTGAGCAAATTACATCAGCTACATTGATGAAGTTGGAAGAAATTAAGGAAAGAACAGCTACAGGTGAAATTTTTAGTGTTGTCTATCTGCACCAACTAAACTTGAAACATGTCCATTGTAATGGAAACATTGTGTTTTAAAGTAGTTTAGGTTGTTTTATTTCTGTTTTAAAATTGGGCTGTGTTACGTGGCTAACTCAGAGTTGTACAACTTGCTAGACTGCCTGAGAACCAGAGTAATGGTGGATGCAGATGCTTCTCTCTGCCTTACATCTAAGATCCTGCACCTTGGAATGAACTTGAGTTGGAAAGCAGCCCTCCATCTCTAGTCTTCAAGCCATTCACCATGTTGTGCATGCCTAGTTGTAAGGAAGCCAGCAGACTATTTCATCAGGTTGTTTAACCAAGGAAACAAATCATTCTATGCCTAGACAAAATACTAGCTATACACAGGATTTGCTGTATTATGTATATATGCTATGGGATATTTGTTTTCTATCAACTAATTGCAGGTTTTACTTTACACGATGAATTAAGAATCTAGTTTTTGATAGAACTGACACTATTTAATACTTTTCAAGTAAAATTCTTAGTCTTTTCTGGGGGTGGAGGGAGGCTTCCAAGGCAAGGTTTTTCTGTGTAGCAGATTGTTATTTTCTGGTAATAGTATCACTATATAGATTACCTTGACCATATTATTTTTTTTTCCTGGCCTTCTTTTAGGACTTACACATATTATTGAGACTCGGAAAGTCCTCGATTTAAGGATAAATCTAAAGCCTTCTTATCTAATAATTCCACAGACAGGTTTTCACCATAAAAAGTCAAATCTTCTCATTTTAGACTTTGGTACTTTTCAGGTAGGTATATATGTACTTTTTTCTTTTTATCTTTGACAAGTTTGGTAACTGTATGTCTGATAGCTTGCTATTTCTCTTCAGTTCACTTAAATTAAGCCTAGACTTATTTTTCACATATTATATGGCTAACCAAACAAAGAAATGTCATTAGATATTTCTGTAATGGCAATAATTTGGCATTGAGGACTGGATGGATGATTTTTCTCTTTTCTTAATAGGAGAGAAACCATCTTAATCTTTACGGTTTATAGAGTTTAATTTTACAGTGTCATTTTTTGGGCCATATATTTTTGACAGGAAATTATCAATATATACATGTAATATATATATATATATATATGTATGTATGTATATATATAATTTATGTCATATATATAATGTGTCATATTATGTATATGTATCATAAATGCATATTTGATTGCTCTAAGCAACTAGAGAAGGGTTTTGGCTTTTGCATCTCATTGACTCTAAGCATTTGGCAAAGGTAATGGTTAAACTGAATTGAGTCTTGATTCCATCTGGGAAGGGGAAAAGGAAGTAGGTTGGAGCTGAGTCCTGATAGCCTCTTCCAAGGTAGTGTCAGAAGTTGAAGGGCTCAAGGCAGGCAGTAGGAGAACCAAGCCATAGTCGGTGGTACCTACCTCTTCGGAGTCAGGCAGGAAGGAAATTTCCTTCTGGATATGACATTTGAAGGAGACAGCTGTGTAATTGGCTCAGTAAATGCAATGTGCTCAGCATCTCTTACTCAAGCATAACTGATATCTGAGTTCAGACTCCTAACGAACTGCTTACAAAATCACCAGGAAATTAGGCAGACTATGAGTTTATCAAGAAAGTCTCCTATCTTCAGTTAGAAGTTTTGCAATTTGACCAAAATGTGTTGATATATGTGTGTGTGTGTGTGTGTGTGTGTGTGTGTGTGTGTGTGTGTATGTGTGTATGTGTGTGTGTTGTGTGTATGTATACTTTTATGTAAAAAATTTAGTTTTTTTCTTCACTACATTTTAGCTCAACAGTAAAGACCAAGGTACACAGAAGACGACTAATTCATCTCTGGAAGAAATAATAGATAAGGCATATGACAAGTTTGATGTGGAAATAAAGAGTGTACAGTTACTGTTTGCAAAAGCAGGTCAGTCACTGCTCAGCTCTTTGAGTGGTCATATTAGCTCCAGTAGCTTTGGGGGTATACATGCATGCATTATAAGGCTTGGCAGTATGTGTGCATGGGTGTGTCTGCTCATGTGCATCAGTCTCAGCCACTGTCCTGTACACTTGTCCTGCTGATCACTTCAGAAAACCCAGTAGGAGTGGCCCAGTGCAGAATGCCACAATCTAGTAATCCTAGGGTTCCCAGAACCATTTGAACCTAAGCTTGTGCCCATATGGCCTCTGTCTATAGCATGACTATGAGCTGTCAGAAGACAGCAGAAGTTACAGTTGGTTCAAGCTCTTCTGTCTTAATGTTTTGATATGTTTCCATGTTCTCCATGCTGCCCTTATTGGAAAATGTTTATTTGGTCCAGTTTTTATTTTTGCATTGTTAAAACTACTTTAATAGGCATCTGAGGACCATATATCTAAAGAATACTACATCTAAAAAACACTACAGTAAGCTTCGTTGATCTGAAATTCCTAAATGCGGGCTCTCTGAAACATTTTGAATGCTGATACAATGCCACAAATGAAAAATTCTGAATGTAATCTCTGGTGTGGGTTGCACTTAAAGCACACATGCCCTGCAGATGCCAAATGGCCCTTGAGCTACATAGTGGAGGTGTATGTAACACAGGTGGACTTTGTGGTCAGACTTAGGTCCCATCCCTAAGCTATCTCACTATATATACGAACATATTCTCAGATCTGAAATTTAAAACATTTTCTCTGTTTTACCATGATTTCACTACAGATACCCCTCCTAAAGATACGCTCTTAAAATTGAAAAATAGTTTATTTTCTCACAGCTTTGTTTTCTATTGCTTAACTACAGCTTTTTGGTTCACCACATCCCTTTAGTTACTGGAAGAAAAGTGTTCATTAAATATCTTTGAGCATGCCATTTTCTGGGAAGTCACCTGACTTCCACGCTCTACTCTGCACAGTAAGATCTGTTAACATTAAGTTAACATGTCTGCATGGAGTCTGTCAAGAGACTCAGAGGTTCTTTTTTTTTTTTTTTTTTTTTTTTTTTTTTTAAGATTTTATTTATTTTTTATGTATACAACATTCTGCTTCCATGTATATCTGCAGGCCAGAAGAGGGCACCAGATCTCATAACGGATGGTTGTGAGCCACCATGTGGTTGCTGGGAATTGAACTCAGGACCTCTGGAAGAATAGTCGGTGCTCTTAACCTCTGAGCCATCTCTCCAGCCCCTGGAAAACGGTTTCTTAAAGATGACATTAAAAACCTTATAGGAACATAGAAAGAAAAAGAGATAGGACATGAAAGGTCAGACATTTCTCTGGCACCAGGACATGAATACTCAGATACTTTCCCAATATCAAAGTATCAATAAAGAAATCTGAAACTACTAGTTCCTCTCAAAGAAAAGTACATGTAGAAATTGCCAGAAAAATAAAGAAACTTAATCCTAATAGTTAGAGTTAGGTATTAATCATTATTTTGAGAACTTATAAAGAATAAGATTATAACTGCAATCCATATAATAAAGTTGACATACAGATTACTCAGAAACTGGTATACACCTGAAAATGATACTCTAGGCATCACAATATATTCATCTGATTTCATATTGTCAAGAATTAATCACAGGGCTCAAATCTCTTACTTTAGAACCACATTTGCTGCCAGCTAGGGCACAGTATGAATAAGATGTACTTAGCTAGATATAAACATTTGGCTTACTATATAATGATATGGGGTAAAGGTCAATGACATCAAGGGAGTGGAAAAGAAGAAAAGAAACTAAAATGTTAATGATTCTTGGAAAATGATTAAAGAGAAATTATTTGGAACTGATCGTGCTTGAATGCATTAGAACTTGTATAAATAAAGATGGCCTGAGCTAGTTGGGGCCATCAGTTTGAAAGACAAGGGCTGGTCAGATTCTTCACTTTTCACCAACTTCACACATCTTTCCTGTGGCACATGAACTCTGCTGGAGCTGGACTCTGGCACTTCAGCTCAAGAGGATCCCAAACCATCTCTGGCTTCCTTTGGCACCTGTGAACATACTCATACACTTACATGAGAATAAAAAGAAATCAGGGTTTTTTAAATGGCAGAATAGAGACTGGAGCTATAGTTCAGTCAGTAGAATGATTGCCCAGTAAGCACAAAGCCCTCCATTCAATACCAACTACTGCCCTCCCCTCAATTGACAGAATGGAACAAGCATTAAAATTCATAAGTGAAATGAAGATTTTTTATCCCATTGCTGATTTACTGATAAATATTAGTCATAAACTGAACTTAATCTTAGAAAAAAGGGAGATTGCTGTCTAAATGCTGTGGATACAGTTACAAAAAGAGGTATTGCTTGTATTTTCATTTGAGTATTTATAAACAAAAGAACAGAAGACACACAAAAAAAACTTTAATTGAATTATTTTAGTAGTAAGATTTTGGGTGATTTTTATTCAAGAATTGAACTCTGTTATAATATTCTTTTGAGCGACAAACCCTCTTTAAATAAATTTATTAATTGTATTTTATGTATGTGGGTCTTTTGCCTGCTTATATGGTTGTGCATCACATGTGGACAGTGCCTATGGAGGCCAGAAGAGGATGTCAGATCCCCTGGAACTAGAGTTAAGGATGAATTTCAGCCACTATGAGGGTGCTAGGATTCAGAACAAGGTCCTCTGGAAGAGCAGCCTGTGATCTTTTTTTTTTTTTTTTTTTTTTTTTTTTGTTTTTTTTTTTGTTTTTTTTTTTTAATTTTATTTTATTTTATTAGTTCTAGTTAGGGAACAAGCTTATTTCAAGTCCCTTCTCCCTCTCCCTCCCCTCACCCCCAAACTTTCTCCCCCACCCCCAGCCCATCCCCCCAACCCCATCCACCCACTACTCCCCAGGCAGGGTAGGGCCCTCAACGGGAGCTCAGCAAAGTCCACCAAGTCTTCCTATGCTGATCCTGGGCCCTTCCCCATGTGTCCAGGGCCAGAGTGTAACCCTTCATATGGGATGGGCTCTCAAAGTCCCTTCTTGCACCAGGGAAAAATACTAATCCACTACCAGAGGCTCCCTGGAGTGCAGAGGCCTCCTTATTGACATCTATGTTCTGGGGTCTGGATCAGTCTTGTACAGGCCTCCTGGACAGCATCTGGGGTCGATGTGCTCTCCCTTGTTCAGGCCAACAGTTCCTGTGGGTTTCTCCATCCTAGTACAGACCCCTTCGTTCTTCATTCCTCCCTCTCTTCAACTAAATTCCCGATTTCGGCTCATTGTATATCTGTGGATGTCTGTCTCTGTTTCCATCAGCCACTGGGTGAGGGCTCTAGGATGGCATAAAGAGAAGTCATCAATCTCATTTTAGGGGGAGGGTTTTTAGGTTATCCTCTCCACCATTGCCTGGATTGTCAGATCGTGTCATCCTTGTAGGTCTCTGGAGATCTCCCTGGTTCCTGATCCCTTCTCGGGCCTACAGTGGCTCCCTCTGATATCGTTTCTCTCATCTTGCTCTCTTTCCTCTATTCTTCCCCCAACTCAATGTTTCTGCCCCTCCATTTCCTCTCCTCTTCTCCTCTTCTCTTGCTCTTATTGTAGCAGCTCCTTCCCCCCCACCCTCATGCCCCCAATTAGTTCGGGAGTTCATGCCATTTCCATTCCTGGGGACCATTTAACCCTTAGAGTCCTTCATGTTTCCTAGTTTCTTTGGTGAAGAGCATTATATACTGGTAGTCTTTTGTTCTATGTCTAAAATTCATATATCAGTGAGTACATACCTTGCTTGTCTTTTTGTGACTGGGTTACCTCACTCAGGATGGTTTCCTCTAGTTCCATCCATTTGCCTGCGAATTTCAAGATTCCATTGCTTTTTTCTGCTGAGTAGTACTCCATTGTATAAATGTACCACATTTTCTCAATCCATTCTTCAGTAGAGGGGCATCTAGGTTGTTTCCAGGTTCTGGCTATTACAAACAATGCTGCTATGAACATGGTTGAACATATGTCCTTGTTGTAAGTACATGCCCTATTTGGGTATATACCCAAGAGAGGAATGGCTGGATCTTGAGGTAGACTGATTCCCATTTTTCTGAGCAACCGCCATACTGATTTCCAGAGTGGTCTTACAAGATCGCACTCCCACCAGCAATGGAGGAGTGTTCCTTTTTCTCCACATCCTCTCCAGCATAGATTGTCATTGGTGTTTTTTATTTTAGCCATTCTGACAGGCGTGAGATGGTATCTCAGAGTTGTTTTGAGTTGCATTTCTCTGATGGCCAATGATTTTGAGCACTTTTTTAAGTGTCTTTCAGCCATTTCAGATTCCTCTGTTGAGAATTCCCTATTTAGTTCTGCACCCCACTTTTTAATTTCGTTGTTTGGTGTTTTGGTGGCTAGCTTCTTGAGCTCCTTATATATTTTGGAAATCAGTCCTCTGTCAGATGTGGGATCGGTGAAGATCTTTTCCCATTCTGTGGGTGGTCGTTTTATCCTACTGACTGTTTCCTTTGCCTTGCAGAAGCTTCTCAGTTTCAGGAGGTCCCATTTATTAATTGCAGACCTCAATGTCTGTGCTTCTGGCGTAATGTTCAGGAAGTGGTCTCCTGTGCCAATTTGTTCAAGGGTAGTTCCCACTTTCTCTTCTAGAAGATTCAGTGTGGCTGGATTTATGCTGAGATCTTTGATCCATTTGCACTTAAGTTTTGTGCATGGTGACAGGTATGGATCTATCTGTAATTTTCTGCATGTCCGAATCCAATTGTACCAGCACCATTTGTTGAAGATGCTGTCTTTTTTCCATTGTATAGATTTAGCACCTTTGTCAAAAATAAGGTATCCATAGGTGCGTGGTCGATATCAGGGTTTTCAATTCGATTCCATTGGTCTATCAGTCTATTTTTGTGCCAATACCAAGCTGTTTTCAGAACTATGGCTCTATAGTAGAGCTTGAAGTCGGGGATGGTGATGCCTCCAGAAGATCCTTTATTGTAAAGAGTTGTTTTGGCTATCCTGGGCTTTTTATTTTTCCATATAAAGTTGAGTATTGTTCTTTCAATGTCTGTGAAAAACTGTGTTGGGATTTTGATGGGGATTGCATTGAATCTGTAGATTGCTTTTGGCAGGATTGCCATTTTTACTATGTTAATTCTACCTATCCATGAGCATGGGAGATCTTTCCATTTTCTGGTATCTTCTTTAATTTCTTTCTTTAAAGTCTCAAAGTTCTTATTGTACAGGTCTTTCACTTTTTTGGTTAGTGTTACCCCCAGGTATTTTATGTTGCTTGTGGATATTGTGAAAGGTGATGTTTCCCTGATTTCTTTCTCATTGGATTTATCATCTGTGTATAGTAGGGCTACTGATTTTTTTGAGTTAATTTTGTATCCTGCTACCTTGCTGAAGGTGTTTATCAGCTGTAGGAGTTCCCTGGTAGAGTTTTTCGGGTCACTAATGTAGACTATCATGTCGTCTGCAAATAGTGAAAGTTTTACTTCATCCTTTCCAATTTGTATCCCTTTGATCCCCTTTTCTTGTCTTATTGCTATAGCCAGAACTTCAAGTACAATATTGAAGAGATATGGAGAGAGTGGACAGCCTTGTCTTGTTCCTGATTTTAGAGGAAACGCTTTGAGTTTCTCTCCATTTACTTTGATGTTGGCTATTGGTTTGGTATATATTGCCTTGATCATGTTTAGATATGTTCCTGTTATTCCTGTTCTCTCCAAGATCTTTATCATGAAGGGATGTTGGATTTTGTCAAAGGCTTTTTCAGCATCTAGTGAGATGATCATGTGGTTTTTCTTTTTAAGTTTGTTTATATAGTGGATTACATTGATGGATTTTCGTATGTTGAACCATCCTTGCATCCCTGGGATAAAGCCTACTTGATCATGGTGGATGATTTTTCTGATATGTTCTTGTATTCGGTTGGCCAATATTTTATTGAGTATTTTAGCATCGATGTTCATGAGGGATATCGGTCTGTAGTTCTCTTTCTTAGTCATATCTTTGTGAGGCTTGGGTATCAAAGTGATTGTAGCCTCATAGAAAGAGTTTGGCAATATCCCATCTGCTTCTATTGTGTGGAACAGTTTGAGGAGTACTGGAATTAGCTCTTGTTTGAATTTCTGGTAGAATTCTGCAGTGAAGCCATCTGGCCCTGGGCTTTTTTTGGTTGGGAGGCTTTTGATTACTGCTTCTATCTCATTAGGGGTTATAGTTCGATTTAAACTGTCTATCTGATCTTGATTTAATTTTGGTAAGTGATATTTATCCAGAAAGTTGTCCATTTCCTTTAGGTTTTCCAATTTTGTGGAATACAGGTTTTCAAAGTATGACCTAAAGATTCTCTGGATTTCCTCAGTGTCCGTTGTTATGTCTCCCTTTTCATTTCTGATTTTGTTAATTAGCATGCTCTCTCTCTGCCTTTTGGTTAGTTTGGCTAGAGGTTTGTCTATCTTGTTGATCTTCTCAAAGAACCAACTCTTTGTTTCATTGATTCTTTGTACTGTTTTCCTAGTTTCTACTTTGTTGATTTCGGCTCTCAGGTTGATTATTTCCTGGCGTCTACTCCTCCTTGGTGAGTTTGCTTCCTCTTGCTCTAAAGCTTTCAGTTGTTCTGTCAATTCTCTAATGTGACTTTCCTCCAGTTTCTTCATGTGAGCACTTAGTGCTATGAACTTCCCTCTTAGCACTGCTTTCAGGGTGTCCCATAAGTTCGGGTATGTTGTGTCTACATTCTCATTAAATTCTAGAAAGTCTTTGATTTCTTTTTTTATTTCTTCCTCAACCAAGGAATGGTGCAATTGGGAGTTATTCATTTTCCACGTAAATGTAGGTTTTCTGCAATTCGTATTGCTGTTGAATTCTAGCTTTAATGCATGGTGGTCTGATAAGATACAGGGGGTTATTTCAATACTTTTGTACCTGTGGAGGTTTGCTTTGCTGCCAACTATGTGGTCAATTTTTGAGAAGGTTCCATGTGGCGCTGAGAAGAAGGTATATTCTTTTGTGTTTGGATGGAATGTTCTATAGATATCTGTTAAACCCAGTTGTGTCATAACTTCTTTCAGATCCTTTGTTTCTTTGTTAAGTTTCTGTCTAGTAGTTCTGTCCAGTGGTATAAGGGGGGTGTTGAAGTCTCCTACTATAAGTGTGTGTGGTTTTATGTGTGGTTTGAGCTTTAGTAATGTTTCTTTTACAAAAGTGGATGCTTTTGTATTAGGGGCATAGATGTTCAGGATTGAGACTTCGTCTTGATGGACTTTTCCTGTGATGAGTATGAAATGCCCTTCTTTATCTCTTTTGATTGCTTTCAGTTTAAAGTCTAATTTGTTAGATATTAGTATTGCTACCCCAGCTTGTTTCTTGAGCCCATTTGATTGGAAAATCTTTTCCCATCCTTTTACTCTGAGGTATCGCCTGTCTTTGAATTTGAGGTGTGTTTCTTGTAAACAGCAGAAGGATGGATTCTGTCTTCGTATCCATTCTGTTAGCCTGTATCTTTTTATGGGTAAGTTAAGACCATTGACATTCAGGGATATTAACGTCCATTGTTCATTGGTTCTTCTTGGTTTTGGATTTATTGTTGGTGGTATCATTGCGTGTGGATTTTGCCCTTCTGTTTCTTTTTGTGTTTGGTGAAATTCGATTAACTACTGACAGTGTTTTTGTGAGTGTAGTTATGTTCGTTGGGTTGGAGTTTTCCTTCCAGAGCCTTCTGTAGTGCTGGATTTGTTGATATGTATTGTTTAAATCTGTTTTTGTCGTGGAATATCTTGTTTTCTCCATCTATAGTGATTGAAAGTTTTGCTGGGTACAGTAGTCTGGGTTGACATCCATGCTCCCTTAGTGCTTGTAGGGTATCTATCCAAGACCTTCTGGCTTTCAGAGTTTCCATTGAGAAGTCGGGTGTGATTCTGATTGGTTTGCCTTTATATGTTACTTGGCCTTTTTCCTTTGCTGCTCTTAATATTTTCTCTTTATTCTGTAGATTTGGTGTTTTGATTATTATGTGTCGGGGGACTTCTTTTTGTGGTCCAGTCTGTTTGGTGTCCTGTAAGCTTCTTGTACTTTCATAGGCATATCCTTCTGTAGGTTGGGGAAGTTTTCTTCTATGATTTTGTTGAATATGTTTTCTGTACCTTTGAGCAGTATTTCTTCACCTTCTTCTACACCTATTATTCTTAGGTTTGGCCTTTTTACGGTGTCCCATATTTCCTGGATATTTTGTGTTAGGGTTTTGTTGGACTTGAGGTTCTCTTTGGTGGATGAATGTATATCCTCTAGCGAGTCTTCAGTGGCTGAGATTCTCTCTTCCATCTCTTGAATCCTGTTGGATACACTTACATCTTTAGTTCCTGATCGTTTATCCAACCTTTCCATTTCCAACATGGTCTCATTCTGTGTTTTCTTTATTGTGTGTATTTCAGCTTTCATGTTTTGAACTATTTCAAGAGCTTCCTTCACTTGCTTGGATGTTTTTTCTTGGCTTTCTTTGGATTCTTTAAGAGATTTATTTATTTCTTGAATTTTTTGGTTTGTCTTTTCCTCCAATTCATTTAATTTTTTGTTTGTTTTCTCTTCTATTTCTTTAAGGGATTTTCTTGTTTCCTCTTTAAAGGTCTCTATCAACTTGCTGAGATAATTTTTGAGGTCCATCTCATCTTCATGCTCTGTGTTGGGCTTTTCAGCTCTTGCCGGAGTGGAGTCCCTAGGTTCTGGTGGTGTCATGTTGGTCTTTGTGTTGTTGAGTGAAATCTTATTCTGTCTTCTCCCCATATCCTTTTAGTGGGTGCGGGTGGGTTCTCTCTATCTCCTCTTGTGGCCCAGTGGTGTGTGGGGGCTAGGAATTCGATGTCCACAACTCTAGATGATCTCGACGCTCCTGGTGGTCTCCTCGCTAGTTCCTAGTTTCTTGGTCGTTCGGCGGAATGGAAGAGTGGGGTGCTACCAGATTTGGGGCACAGGGAGCTCCTCCCTGCCTGGGCTTGTCTGGCCCAAGCCGGCAGGCTCAGGAGGGGGTGGTGGGATGGGGGTGGTGGGGTGTTCTGGCCTGGAGTCGGGAGCGGGCAGGAGCTCACTCACCTAGTTCCAGGTCAGTCTGCGGCGGCGGAATGTAAGAATGGGGTGCTAGCAGATTGGTGGGGCAGGGGGCTCCTCCCTGTCTGGGCGTGTCTGGCCCAAGCCGGCAGGCTCAGGCGGGGGTGGTGGGATGGGGGTGGTGGGGTGTTCTGGTCTGGGGTCGGGAGCGGGCAGGAGCTCACTCACCTAGTTCCAGGTCAGTCTGCGGCGGCGGAATGTAATAATGGGGTGCTAGCAGATTGGTGGGGCAGGGGGCTCCTCCCTCTCTGGGCGTGTCTGGCCCAAGCCAGCAGGCTCAGGCGGGGGTGGTGGGATGGGGGTGGTGGGGTGTTCTGGTCTGGGGTCGGGAGCGGGCAGGGGCTCACTCACCTAGTTCCAGGTCAGTCTGCGGCGGCGGAATGTAAGAATGGGGTGCTAGCGGATTGGTGGGGCAGGTGGCTCCTCCCTCTCTGGGCGTGTCTGGCCCAAGCCGGCAGGCTCAGGCGGGGGTGGTGGGATGGGGGTGGTGGGGTGTTCTGGTCTGGGGTCGGGAGCGGGCAGGGGCTCACTCACCTAGTTCCAGGTCAGTCTGCGGCGGCGGAATGTAAGAATGGAGTGCTAGCAGATTGGTGGGGCAGGGGGCTCCTCCCTCTCTGGGCGTGTCTGGCCCAAGCCGGCAGGCTCAGGCGGGGGTGGTGGGATGGGGGTGGTGGGGTGTTCTGGTCTGGGGTCGGGAGCGGGCAGGGGCTCACTCACCTAGTTCCAGGTCAGTCTGCGGCGGCGGAATGTAAGAATGGGGTGCTAGCGGATTGGTGGGGCAGGTGGCTCCTCCCTCTCTGGGCGTGTCTGGCCCAAGCCGGCAGGCTCAGGCGGGGGTGGTGGGATGGGGGTGGTGGGGTGTTCTGGTCTGGGGTCGGGAGCGGGCAGGGGCTCACTCACCTAGTTCCAGGTCAGTCTGCGGCGGCGGAATGTAAGAATGGGGTGCTAGCGGATTGGTGGGGCAGGTGGCTCCTCCCTCTCTGGGCGTGTCTGGCCCAAGCCGGCAGGCTCAGGCGGGGGTGGTGGGATGGGGGTGGTGGGGTGTTCTGGTCTGGGGTCGGGAGCGGGCAGGGGCTCACTCACCTAGTTCCAGGTCAGTCTGCGGCGGCGGAATGTAAGAATGGGGTGCTAGCGGATTGGTGGGGCAGGTGGCTCCTCCCTCTCTGGGCGTGTCTGGCCCAAGCCGGCAGGCTCAGGCGGGGGTGGTGGGATGGGGGTGGTGGGGTGTTCTGGTCTGGGGTCGGGAGCGGGCAGGGGCTCACTCACCTAGTTCCAGGTCAGTCTGCGGCGGCGGAATGTAAGAATGGGGTGCTAGCGGATTGGTGGGGCAGGGGGCTCCTCCCTCTCTGGGCGTGTCTGGCCCAAGCCGGCAGGCTCAGGCGGGGGTGGTGGGATGGGGGTGGTGGGGTGTTCTGGTCTGGGGTCGGGAGCGGGCAGGGGCTCACTCACCTAGTTCCAGGTCAGTCTGCGGCGGCGGAATCGAGGCTCAGAGGTTCTTAAAGGAGAGTTTTTACATAGACCACAAACACTGTCTTCCCCTTACAAATAATTATTTGAACCATGAGCTCTTTAGTCCCTGTCATGAATAAAAGTCTGCATGGGACTGTGTTAGACACATGGGAAATCTGTTTTTAGAATCTTCTTTTTTGGAAAAATAGTGGTTATTACACATGCAGTCTTTTTTTGATAATTTTTGTTTTCTACTAATCTGAATTAAAATACAGATTATTTAACTTGTATGCTGAAGGAAGTAAAAATTGTTCATTAAAGTATTTTCTAGCAATGTAAATTGGCTTTGCACGGAATATCTGATAATTTTTAAAGTTATTTAGTATTTAAATTTTTATTTTTAAAGAGGAAAACTGGAAAAAGTGTAGATTCCAACATCCATCAACTATGCACATACTGCAACCCATGGATATTCATGTTGAGTTGGCCAAGGCAATGGTGGAGAAGGATATTAGAATGGCCAGGTATGTATCAGTGTCTTTTGTATTAGAAATCAACAAGGGTACTCCATCTGTTTAACTACTGATGTTTAAGGAAACAGAGATAGATATATGTGTGTGGGGGGAAATAACACTGATTATTCTATCTTATGACACAAATACATTTAAAGAACATATTATTTATATAGTATTCTGTGCTGGCTAGTTTTATGTCAACTTGACACAAGCCAGAGTCATCTCAGAGGAGGGAACCTTAATTGAGAGAATGACTTCATAAGGTTTGCCTGTATGCATGATTATAGGGTATTTTCTCAAATTAGTGATTGGTGGGGGAGGGCTCAGTCCACTGTGGATGAACTACCTCTGAGCTGGTGGTCTTGGGTTCTATAAGAAAGCGGACTGAGGAAGCCATGAGGAGCAAGCCAGTAAGCAGCATCCTCCATGACCTTTGCATCAGCTCCTGCCTCTAGGTTCTTGCCCTATTTGAGTTCCTGTCTTGATTTCCTTCAGTGATGAACAGTGATACGGAAGGAAGTATAAGCCAAATAAACCCTTTCATCCCCAAGTTGCTTTTGGTCATGTTGTTTGGTCACATCAATAGTTACTCTGACTAAGACATATGTTGTCTCTCTTACTTCAGACTTCGTATTTAGATTTTTACATTCTATAAAAATTGGTTATCTGAGATTCTGAATGTGTGAAAATCAAGATTCAATATCAATTAAAAAAATCTCAAAGAAAAGGAAGTTAGGTTTTTTTTTTATCATGAAACCACATAAAACCCCAAGAAAAATATAAAGAAATAAAAAAAATAGAAATTAGATTTTGAGTTTAGTATATTATCCTGGAACAGTGTCTTTCTAAGACCAGGCTTTATGGTTGTGACATGTGTGTCTCCATGAGATCATCATTGCAATTGAGGTAACTTATTCACCATCTGCAGAAGATTCCTTGAGCCCTGTATTCCCTTGTTCCCGTTCCTACTTCTTTCCTTGGAAAATATGGTCTGTTACTTGATGTGAATGTTTGATAAGACTTTTCTGGAATTTTCCATGAATGAAACCATAGAATTTTAACTTTTTGGTTTGGCTTTTTCCACTATGACAAGATACCTCATCTGATTGCTTAAATGTTATGTCAGTAGATCCTTCACAGGCTTAATGTGTTATAGGCCTATAATTTTCTTTTAGAGGGTATTTAAAAATTGTGGAAGTAGTTTTGAATGGTCTTTTTTGTGTTTGAAGTTTTCTAGGTAAACATTGCATGTTTGAATTTGGTCAGCTTCATGTTGAGTTATAAAATGTGCTCATATTCTTTGTTACCTTCTAATGCATTAAAAATGATCTGTAGATGTTTACCTTCTTGTCCAGGATATAAGCAGTTAGTGCCTTTGTTTCTCTTTTTTCCTGATCAGTCAGACTAGAGGTTTATCAGTTAGTTTTCTTCTGAAAGAGCCAGCATTTGGACTCAGTTATTTCTTTGTTTCTACTTTTTAATCTTCATGACTTCCACTCTAGGTTTATTACAGCTTTTTTTCTGCATATTGTCTGTGTTTCATTCTAATTTCCTAGAAGAAGGTCATTAATTAGAGACCTTTCTTTTTAATAGTGACAATTAGTACTACAAATTTCACTTAAAAACTGTTGTATTGAATGCCAGCCAGTAACCCATTTAAGAGTTAGGTATCTGCCAGCTTGAGCCGTTCACAGCTTAGCCAGGCAGCTGAGAGGGTAAGCTGAGCAGGCTTGTGAGCAGGCTGTGGTCAAGACAGCTGGGAGACAGGCATGAAGCAGCTACATTTTTTATGGAAGACGATAAAGCAACTACCAAAAGGCAAATGAATGATAATAGCAAGCTGGATACTCAGCAGCAAAACAGATGACCTCAGGGAGTTTGCCTTTTAATCCAAAGGGACAGGAAATAAGTCACATGTCACATATCAGGTGCTGCCCAGTATGACAGCTAAACAGAGCAGAGCAAGACAATGTGATAGAGATTGATGGGGCAGGCACTCTGGTATTAGTAGAAAGAAATCTTAGATGCCAGGAATTAAAACACATAATGTGGTTTTGGTTTTTAATAGTAGAGGATTGTGTTCCAAAGGAGTTTTACAATGCATTACTTAATTTTAGTCTGTGTGTGTTAGTGCACTTCCCGATCATAGCACCTAGGAGGCAGAGAGTCTGTGAGTTGAGGTCAGCCTGATCTGTGCAGCAAGTTCCAGGCCAGCTGGGGCTACATAGTGACACCCTGTTTTTAAAGAAGTTCATTAAAAAGCTTTACTGAGTAAGAAAGATAGATGTGGATGCTCTGGAAAATTGGCTTACAGAGAACTTCTGTTTACTAAGAGTGCATCTAAGTGTGATGGATTGAAACATGGCTGGCCAACCATTGGCCTAACCACGTCATCTCCTTCCCATTCGCTTCCCCTTCCTGAGACCTCACAGTCAACTGTATTTTTAGATTTAAAGTGTCAGGAGGACTGCCTTTGATGCATGTGAGGATTTCTGACCAGAAGATAAAAGACACACTGTGTTTGATTAATAGTATACCCTTGCCACAGAAGTCATCCACACAGTCTCCAGAGAGACAGGTGAGTAAGTGATTGTAGTAGGAATGCCAAGTTGATTTCTAGAAAACCACACTTTCAGGGTAGTGGTGATTGTGTAAGATAGGCTTTATAACCAAAATGATCTAAAATGCAGAAATGGGACCTGCACAGAGACAGGCAGATCTCTGATTTCAAGGCCAGCCTGTTCTACATAGCAAGTTGCTGCCAGGTAGAGCTACATAGTGAGACTCTGTCTCTAAACAAACAAAAATAAAAAAACAACAGAAATGAAAGGAAAATGCTGTTTATATTTGTTAAATATCCCTTACAGAGACCTAGAAATATAAAGCTTTCAGATAAATTTGCAAATAAAATACCAACTTGAAATTGTCTTTTTGTGTTTTTTTTGGTGAGTCTTAAATTTTTTAGGTCACTTTAATTGAAATAATCTTTATAGCTTAAAATAAATGTTGGATTTCCACTTACTTAGAAAAGTTTGAGAAAATTAGCTGATAATGATGCCATTATCAAGGGCCCTATGATAAATGTGTACTTTTATATTGTTACCCATAGCAACTAAAAGCTACATGAGGACACAGACTTACTTATTTGATTTGTGCATAATTTTATCCTTATAAATGTATGTAGTGATTTTTATACTTTGTAAATTCCAGCTGACAACTATTTGGTTCTGTAAATTTCTTGAAGTTTGGGCTGTGATGTATGTGTACCTATCATCCCATCTTCCTCTGTCCTCTGTGCATTTTCATTACATAGAGAGATCTCATCTGTAGTATTTAGTATTTAGTATTTAGTATTAAAAAGCCATTTTGTGTTCTTTGCTAGGTAGCCTCGATTCCTGTTCTTTCAGGTGGAACAAAAGGTCTTCTCGGCACTTCACTGTTGCTCGATGGAGTAGAATCAGGTGAAAACCAGGAACTACTGTTTCTCTGTGAAGACAAACCAAAACATGGTTATGTAGTAAGAGTGTTTTCAGAAAACAGGGGGCCCTGAAAGCACCAACACTCCTGTCTCATTGTTGGATAAAGTGATTTTGCTTTTTTTAAGTGAGGGTGATGGAGTTGACAATGTTTTCCAAATATTTAAATAAGTATTGTATTTCACTGTGATACTTTTCTCTAACCAGGGCTAAGTGAGGTCTTATAATTTCAAATTAGAATATAGAATGTACACTTTGTAGAGACAAGGCCATATCTAACCAGGTCAAGGCCTGACCACTCTGGTGTCCATTGTGGCGGTCATATCTGATACATGGTAGATGATGCCCAATATATATTTTACAATGTTAAATGCATGAACTGACATAAAATCAAGTCACTTCTGAAACGATGGTAGAGTACTAGTTGGTTTAAGTTTTATTACATGTTGGTTCAAGTCACTTTGGGACTTGAAAAATTGCAAATGTTTTGTCTGAATGAAGGTTCTATGCATGAATGGACTTTGTTAGGTTTAGGCTTAGTGTCCATGTGGGCTCTCAGTGGCTATTGTCTGGGGTAATGCATGTCTCTTTGCTTTAGAGTCTGATGATGAATATTTTGATGCTGAGGATGGAGAATCGCAGACTGCCAGAACTGTGAAAGCCTCAGAACTGAAAAAAGCCTCTGAGGTTCCAAATGAGGAGCTGGTTAATCTTCTGCTCAAGTTTGAGATTAAAGAGGTATGTGTTTTCTGTTCACGAACACATTCCTGTTGTTCTTCTGTACTGGGAGCTGACCTCAGCTGCAACTGCATTAAAAATGTGATGTTCTAGTTTCTCTTCTACACAAAGGCACACACCATGAAGATTATTTTTAAAAAATTACTTAAGGGGATCAAGGCATGTGCCATCTCTTTAAAGCTCAGGTCTCTTAATTGGGATTTGCATCTCTACATAAAATCTGTTTTTGAGTGTGGATGTATATGCCACCTCCCCCAGCCCCAGCTCTCTTAATTTTTTTAGGATAGAGTTTTGTTGTGTATTCCAGGCTGACTTTGAACTCATTATCTCACTACATATTCCAGGCTTTCTTTGGACATGTGACATTCCTCCTGCTTCCAGCAGCCCCCCTTGATTGCTGAGGTTGTAGGTGTGTGCTACCACATGAAGCATGACTTCCCCTTGAGCTAAATAGAGGTGGCCATTGTCCTGCATGTATAATGTGGAAAATGTTAGCAAACTAAATTTCTAAACTTTTTTTTTTTTTTTTGCCTTTGAAAGTCATGTAGAAAGCCATGCATGATGGAATAGGCCTGTACTCCAGTTATCCAGGAGGCTGAGGCAGGAAGATTACAACTTCAGGCTCTGCTGGAGATATAGGCCATCCTGGTCAATTTGACAAGACAATTTGACAAGACCCTGTTTCAAAATAGCAAACAAAACAAAAGGAAAAAAAAAAACCCAAAAAGGTGTGGGGGTGGGTTTGACTGGAGACAGAGGTGGGTGTGGGGTGTGCAGGACATGCTGCTTAGATCTTGTGAAATCCCTAGCTTCAGTCCTGAGACCTGTTTTTAGAGTAGTCCCATAAAAAAGAAAACCGCACGAGATGGTTACAGCATATTTTGCGGGTAAAAGAGATTTCGGGACACAGGCACATGCTTCCAATTAGCTCCATGTATATATTTTCTCTTATCAATGACAGTGTTTATCTCCAAGTTGGAGGAATTGCAGCTTTTCACCTTTACTTTTGCTTTCCCAAGTTCTAAAATTTTTACAATAATTTTATCACTTTAATAATAAAATGCAAAATAATATGGAGATGTTCATGATTGACTTTGGTATTCCAGAATGACAAGATTTCCTAAATCATCATGTCAGATTTGATACATTGCTATTGGTATTTTCTTAGTCTCTTTCCTACCCTTGGCTTTTGACTTGTCTCTTTTTTTTTTTTTTTTTTTTCATGCTTTGACCCACAGAATCAGAGGATTCCTTGACCCCTGTCTTCAAATGCTTTCCCAGTGGTCGCTCTTCTCTTCCACTGCTGTGTCACCCTAGCCACCATCATTTCTTATCTGCCTTTTAAAAATTGCCACACCTGCTTTGGTTTTTTTATTGACAGAATATTTTGGCTGTCATTTCCAAAATTAATTTGAATACTTTGGGAACGCACACTCTCCCCTTGTGTCTTCTCAGAACTGCTGCTGTCAGAAGAATCTGTTGTTTCTAAGCTAACAAACAAACAAACAAGCAAACAAAACAAAACAGACTTTAAGAACTGTGTTTATGTGTGCCTACTGTCCTGATACAGGATAATCACAGTCTTTGTGTTTGGTGTTAGTGTGTGATTAGAATCTTCACTCTTGTAGTGCTGTATGTGGGGAAGGACTTTGTTTCTGGCATTTAAGGATGATGGGCTTACTTTCCACTGCCCCATGGATTCTTTTAGGTGATTTTGGAACTCACTAAACAACAGAAAGAAGAAGAGACAGTTCTAGTATTTAATGTCACTCAATTAGGAACAGAAGCAACAATGAGGACATTTGACCTGACTGCAGTGTCCTATTTGAGGAAAATCAGCTTGGATTACCATGAAATTAAAGGTAATAGCCATGAAAATAGAAATAGCACACAGGAGTAAAAGTAGCACCCTTGTGTGTCTGGAATAGTTTCATCTATAATGACATATTTCATTTTATTATAATGGGTATAATAACCATACTGTTCTAACACTTTACGAATACTAACTCCATTCTAGAACAATGGCTATGCTGCATCCATGTTACTGTCTTCAGGTCACATGTAACTAACATGCAGATGATTATTCACTCAGCTTCAAAGAACTGTAAGTGACAGAACCCTGGCTGTAACATTGGAAGCCCGGCACTGGGGTCTGGCAGCCTCAAACACTGTGGTCTATCACTTCAGAGTCCAGAAAAGTACACTGATGTTAGGGAGTATCATTCCCATTTCACAGAAAGAAAGGCTAAAGAACATAAAATAACTTGTTCACACCTGTATCTTGTTCAGATGGATTTTAGTATTCAGACCTGGACTGAAGTCTAGAGCAGTGGTTCTCAACCTTCCTAATGCTGCCATCCTTTAATATAGTCCCTCATGTGTGGTGACTCCCAACCATAACATTACATTGCTATTTCATAACTGTAATTTTGCTACTGTTATGAATTGCAATGTAAATATCTGTGTTTTGGGATGGTCTTAGGTGACTCCTGTGAAAGGGTTCTGACCCACAGGTTGAGAGCCATTGTGTTAGAGTGTTCACACAGCACAGAAGCACTGCAATAGAAATAAAGGGGGAAGAAGCCCACCCTCTTGTGAACCCCATAGTTCATCATTTCAATATATATCTTATGAGCTCAGGTATTTGAGGCATGAGTTACTCTGTAGCAATTAAAATTCTTCAATGGTCTACCCAATACTCAAATATTAAGATATTTTATGATCTTCAGAAAATAGTTGAAACTAAAATAAACTCTAGTTTAAGGGAAAAATAATGTTTCCTATGTTACAAATCTTCTTAGGTACTGCATAATAATAGGATTTATATTGCATACACGAGTAATGAATGTAAACAATGAATTTTCTAGGCTGTTTCTTCTTTTTGTCAGTTAAGACTGGAGAAGGGGCTGGAGAGATGGCTCAGCAGTTGCATACACTTAATGCTCTTACAGAGGACTTAGGTTTGATTTCCAGCATTCACATGGTGGCTCTTAACTGTTGTAACTCCAGGTCCAGGAGATCTAACTCTTCTGAATTCCTAGGGCACCAGGCACAAACATGGTGCATATACATAAATGCAAGTAAAATAGTCATAAATAAAAAGTAAAATAAGTGAATCTTAAAAAAAAACAGTTTATAAAAGGGAAAGACCAGAGACCAGGGAGAACTTTCTAGTTGTTCCAGAAGCAAGATTTACAGACTGAAGCGTAAAGCATGGGTATGATCCAATGTTTGATGAGCAAGCTCTCCCTATGTGGTTTTGGGAGCCGGTTCCTCTGTGTGTCTGCACAGACAACATAGTTTTGAGCTCAAAAGAGGTGTTTGTTTAGGTTTTGAAACCAAGTAGCCCATCCTTAGGCTCACATGTAGCCCAGACTGGCCTTGTACTTCAATGACCCTCCTTTCTCTATCTCCCAAGGGCTGTAATTACAGCTATAAACCACCATAGCCTGCTAAAGAAAAATTTTAACAGTTATTCCCTGTTAAAAAAAAAAGAAGGCTTTCAATATCCCTTTTCACCTAGGTCTAAGTAGAGGGATTATTTAAATGATTTGAGTCTAATATAAATAAAACATTTTTATACAATTTTAGAATCCAACTGTATAGTAGAGATTGTTCCAGTCCAGTTCCCTTGTTTTGTAGATGAGAAAATTAAATAGCTTTGGGTAAGGCCAGAGTTGAATTAAAATTCACATTTCCACGTTATTCCACACTTAGTCTATTCTGCAGCCCTGTAAGTACATAGACAACCTGAAGAATATCTTGAGAAGTTTTGATTCTTTTTGAGCACAGGATGAAAGCAAGCCAATGATGCACGTTTTTAGTAACTTTAAAGTAAAGTTTAAGGTAAAGATTTAAGCTGTCTTATTTTCCCACCAGTAATAGGTTGGTTGCTTCATACCCATGAAAATATACACAGATACATGAAAATGTACAGATAGGCGTTTAAAGCATCACTAGACAAAGACATATAGAATATTCTAAAATTTCATAAAAGCAACTCATCTGCAAAACCTTTCTCTCCTTTTATTTCATCTAGGATCCAAGAAGAAGCCTCTTCACTTGATTAGCTCTTCAGACAAACCTGGATTAGATCTTTTAAAAGTGGAGTACATTAAGGTAAGGCCAGGAGAAGGTGACACAGAAGAGGGTGACTGTGTTTCTACAGTGGCTCTGGGTGTGTATTCAGGTGAGGTCACAGAACTCTTGGACTTCTGCTTTCACTGAGAACAGGGATATTGCAAAGCTCCCAGACTGCTAACCCCAGAGGTGGAACCCAGGGTGAAGCGGTGCCTGTCTGTCTCTGCACATATTCACACCAATGCAACCCTTGTAAAAATAGGTGACATTTAGTTGAATATTCTACATTGAAAAAGGAAATTGGATTGGATTGAGTTCAGAAGAGAGCTGCTAGGACTGGGAATGGACTGCAGAATGTACCCCATGAAAGGGGCTGTAAGAATGGATGCTGTTTGCCTTCATTCTTGTTGTTTTCTGATGCTTTGGGATGTCTTCATGAATGTCTTTGCTGTGGGGTACTTGGTTTAAAGTAAAAGTTGTTTCTCCCTGATGTCATGGTAATTTAAGTTAGAAGAGAAAGGACATGCAAGCAAACAACAACTGAAATGTAATCCTGACTGACTGAAAATACAGTGACTGCTTTTCCAAGAGCAAGCACAGAGCAGAGTGGATGTGGAGAGGCAGGGGAAGAAGCCAGGGCAGAAAGCTGCTCATGGGAGGGGTCTTCAGGTTCACAGTTCCTCTTTGTTCCAATGGACAGGGCTGAGTCCAGTGAGTAGTTATGATGAGAGATAGATTTTTTTTTTTTTGACATAGGACAAAGACCCCATTAAAACAGAGCTTTCTCTAGCGATCCATTTGTGAAGAACTGATGTTTCTCTCAGTTTGGAGATTGAACTGAACTTTGTAGAGTGGTGTAAGCATCAGATGATGGGTGGATGAGATGACCTTTACACCTTCTCACCTCAAACTTTATCTTTTTGATCCTTGGTGTCCCCGAGGGAATAAATGTTCCCCCATGCTTAACAACAGCACTTTATACTGGTATGAAAAATAGTGTTTATATGTAATTTTAAAATAGGCAAAATGTTGTTGTCTTAGGTGTTTATTACTATGGTAAGACACCACAAATTAGGAAACTTATAAAAGAAAGCACTTAATTTGGGGCTCACAATCCTCAAGAGTTAGAGTCCATCGCCATCATGGCTGAGAACAGGACAGTATAGGCATGATGCAGGAGAATTAGCTGGGAGCTGACATCTTTATCTGCAATTTGGAGGCAAAGAGCAAACTGAGATTTGAAACCTCAAAGCCTGCCCCTGTGACAGACTCCCTTCAAGAGGGCCACACCCCTGATCCCGCCCAAATAGTTCCAACAACTGGGGACCAAGTATTAAAACATGAGCCTATGGGGGCAGTTCTCATTCAAACCACCAAAGCATGTGCTTTCTCATCTCTCTCTCCCCTTCTGCCTCCCCTTCCACCTCCACACACACACACACACACACATACACACACACACACACCACACACATACACACACAGACACCACACACACACACACACACACACACACACACACACACACACACACACACACACACACACACGGCTTATAACAATATTTGTGTTCTTTGGTCTTAATTGATTCTTTGGAACCTTTAATTTTTCAGGTTGATAAGAATGGACCTAGTTTTCAAACTACCTTTGAAAAGACTGAACAAACCATTAAGGTAAGAAGTTTTATTAAGATGGTATATCCTGTCTGGAAATCTCTGGAAATCTCCAAGGTTCTTTGAAGGGCATTATTTGATTTGAGATGTGATCAAAAACCATCTGAAATTATAAATCAGCACCACAGGTGTTGCCATGGCCTCTAACTGTGATCCAGCTCAGAAAGTAATACTCACTATATCACATTTTATGCTTTAAAGAGCCTCCGTATTGTTCTCAGATAAGGAGATGCCATGACAGAGCATTTGATTATAAATAACTAACAGGATTCTAAAGAAACCAAGTTGATATGATCTATCAATACAGGAGTGAGAGATGGTGTAAAGCATAAGTGCAGATGCTAAGTGCTTCTGCAGCCCTTATGATTTGAGTAAAAAGTCTAGAGGAAGAGGAGTGAGAAAGTATTTATGAGTTACCTTAAAAAGTAAATGAGGCCCCTGCCCCACCCTGCCTGCCCTTCGGTTGGATGACTCAGTGGTTAAAGTAACTTCCTGCCAAACCTGACCATGTGAGTTCAGTCCCCAGGGATCACATGGTACAAGATGAGAACCAACCTACTCCCACAAGTGTCCTCTGGTTTCTACAATCACACAGTGGTCTGCATGCCCCTCCACTACCACATGAAATAATAAGTGATAGAAAAACAAGAGAGATGAGCTGTTGCTTATATTTGGAAGAGATGACATCATCTTTTTTAAAAAAGATTTATTTATTTATTTATTTATATCAATGCTCTATTTGAATGTATGGCTGCATGACAGACAGAAGAGAGTATCAGATCCCATTATAGGTGGTTGGGAGCTACCATGTAGTAGCTGGGAATTGAACTCAGGTCCTCTGGAAGAGTAGCCAGTGCTCTTAACCAGTGAGCCATTTCTCTAGCCCTGACATCATCTTCTATAATATTGTGGACTTTCCTTTTTTTATTACTTAGTTTTTTTTGTTTTTATAAGCAGAGTTTTGTTTCAGTTTGCTTTCATAATACCACAGACCTGTAGAAACAATTTGTGTTGCTATACTAGTTCTCAGGAGTCATTTCTTAAGTGTAATCTTTCCTCTGTGATTCAGACATGCTTTGCTGATTTTAAATGCTAAGACCATTACCTTTTTGTAGAAGGTCACTTCATACATGAGACCATGTTCATGTTCACAGTTCTGTTCCCTAAGTTTAAATGTTATGGATGCCACATTTGGAATTGATTCTATATGTGGTAGCACATGGAGATTCTGGAACTTCATACCAAGACAGCATTTTTTATGGTCATAAGAGCTTATTTGAATATCTGGAAAACCACATGTGTTGGCTGTGTGGATGGCCAAGAGAGATAGTTGGCTCCATGACCATTTTACTTGGGAATGGAGTAATTATTATGATGCTCTCCTGTGTCCTTGAGTATGTAGATGTCATTTGCCTTCTCTATATCCCTGCATGAGGGAGTCATGAATTTTTGTCTCACTCTTCTTTGCTGTGGTGGGAACAGCCTTTACTGAGATCACAGATGGCAATTGGGGAAGGACTAATTTTTTTTTGGAAAACACTTTTAGGTGGCTTTTTCATCTTTGAATCTGTTGCTACAAACACAAGCTCTTCTGTCTTCTCTTAACTACTTGACAACCATCATCCCATCAGATGGTGAGAACACTGGTGTTGTCAAGGAGGTACAGACTACTACTGAGAAACAAAAGAACTCTACCCTGCAAAAAGGTATGTGAGTTATCAGTGTTCTCTATGACTAACACCTGGAGAAAAACAAATTAAAGGAACAAAGATTTGTTTTGCTTTCTGTTTTGGAGGTGTCAGTCCACAAATACTTGGCTCTGTTGCTTCTGAGCCTCTGTGTTGCCAGGAAGAACACAGTAGTGAAGCATATGGTAGAGATTGGTGGATAGGAGGCAGATAGATAGAGGTGGTCTGAAGATAAGCTATGCCTGGCAAAGGCACACCAGAGCACTACCTCTCAATAATGCCATTAGATTATGATCTCATTAATGGATTAATCCATTGATGAAAGTCAGAGCCATTGAATTCCATTCTCTTTCAAAACAAACACAGTAAACAGACAAATCCCCACAGTCAGCAACCACATCTTCAGCTCTGGGGGGCATATCAGGTTCAAACCATACTGTGGAAAAGACATACATGTTTCTTGTTTGCAAGTCTTTTAAAATTTTAGTGCTAAGTGAGGAATGTTAAGATCAGCCAGCTCAGTCATTGGAATTCTGTTACCTTTGCTTCTGTGCTTTTCCTCAATGGAATCATATATGGGCATAAATTGAGGCAGGAAGACCATGATTTCCAGACAGTTTGGGTGGGCTATATAGAAAGCTGTTGTCTCAAACACACACACACACACACACACACACACACACACACAGAGCAAATATAAGCAATATGTAGGCAGAGTTTCTCTGAGTTTTAGCAATAACTCTCAAATAACCATTCAGAGACTTAGTAATTATAAATGCTCGGCTTAGGTTTGTCTCCAGCCAGCTCCAAGATTGTTTATTTCATCTATGAATTTTGCATTTTGCTTATTCCTCATCTGGCTTGAGACTTCACATCCCACCTGTCTTCTTCCCAGCATTCTCTCTGCCCTACCTAGCTATCAGCCAATCAGCATTTTATTAACAATGAGAGCAACACAGATTTACGGTGTACAAAGATTGTTCTACAGCATTTCCTGCTTTTTGTCTAATTAAAAAGGAAGGTTTTAACTTTAACTTAGTAAAATTATATACAACGAAAGCAATTATCTAGTAGAATTGCATGTACAATATCCAGTTCATTTGTATCTGGCAAAATTAGAGAAAATATTTTATTATCTACCTTACCTTTGTGAGTTTAAAGTTTTATACCTAATTTACCTTTTAATCATAGCTAAGGAAAATAATATGTTTAATTATTTAAGTTTCAAAAACCCAGAAGGGTGTAATGTCACCTAATGACAGGGATATCTGGTTGCCTGTATAGTCACCCAAGTTTCTTCTGTAATGTTGGGGCATCCAACTTTGGCTGATAGGCCTAATATATCTGACAGACATTTCTGTGAACCTGGAAGTTTGAAGGACTCCTTTGCTTTGTCTTTGCAAAGTTTGGCAGTCACTTTCTTTTATGTCCTGCTTTTCTAGTTTGGACAGCATACTGTCAGCAGTTGAGGCAAGGAAAGTTTCTTGCCCAGTGGCTAACTTTTGCCACAAAGAAAGCAAAGTCCACATGGATTTTCTTTGATTCCTGTCATCTTCTTTGAAGTCGATTGTTGCTGCCAAGAGCAGACATGTCTTATTTTCATAAAAAGCCATGTATCATTAGAACATCTTAAATGCCATATTCTGTAGATCTCTGAAGTGTTTGAAGATGACCTGTTTATTTAAAATATATCTGTTTGACCTTGAAAACATATCTAACATGACTACTAGTTTGATGTAATAGGTGACTAAATACCAACATGCATTTCTTTATTTTCCTAAATAGTTTGTTATAATAACTTTCAAGGACTAGAAATTAGCATTACATTGTTAAATGAGCCTCATAGGTACAATACCTTAAACGAGTAGAAATGTGTGTTCTAACAAAAATAATCTTAAATGTGTATCATTATGCAAAAATATCCTAAACAAGAGTAGAAACATGTATATAGTATAAGAAAAATAACCTCAAATTTGTATCAATATATAAAAATCCATATCAATGTAAAATATTTAAGACTAGTAGTTGCTTTTTTGGTTTAAAAGTAGATTCCATAATCTACCATAATCTACCCTTTTAGAGGGGGCTCTTTCTTTTTAGAACCTGATCCCTGAATCTGCTGTCCTTTATCCAGCCTTTTTCCTGACCATTACCAATAACAACTTGTAACCACCCCCCCTAAACTATGAAAGATATCCATAACCCAAACCCTCCCACCATACTTCTTGGAAATGTGTGTGTCATGCTCTTAAAATTACTTCTTGTTGTTTGGGGGTGCTGGCATCTTTCAGGGAACCTTGAAAAAAATCAGAATAATTGTTAAGTCTTGGCTGGGGTATTCTGTGAGAATGGAACATCTCAGCCAGTAGCCTTGCAGCTGTTCTGGATGCTGGATCACCTGGACCATTCATTTTTATTGGTGTTTGGTTCCCTTGCTCTGAAAATACATAATTTTTTAAAGATAACATTCATATTTGCATTAATACAAATATAGACTGTGTATTGTATACATGTCAGCTAAAGATGATGTTTTGTTTTATGCTTGAGCAGGTAAAATATACAACATGTTTCTTGTAGTTCTTCTAGGTTATTTCTTTTTCTTTGCAGCCAAGATTTTCAGGGGGCCTTTCCTGATCAAACCTGATCCATATCAACCTAGAATGAATCCACAGCCTCTCATTTTTTGTGGAAACAAAAACATAACCTCTCACCGAAGTAACACATCTTATGTCTTTTAAGATGTCTTAAAAATATATATGTTAGTTTAATCTAGCAGCTTTCATAATCTAATGTCTCTTAGCAGTCATCACTTGTTCATTATCAGTCAAAATTAAAGACAACATAATAACATACAGTATCCAGACCCCCCCATGTATTTTCCATCTTTCCATGGCATTTTTCCTTTATATTACTTTTTTCTTTCTTTAAATGTTTTATTTTAAACTATTTTTTTCTATGACTGTCTATACCAATACCCTTTGATCTCCCAAGTCTATGTACATTTTTTTTCTTTTTTTTAATATTCTTCACATATACTTCTCTCCCTCTCACATCCCCCCACCCCATTTCCTT